>NC_133618.1:454167121-454184621 GCF_048593235.1 Sminthopsis crassicaudata | reverse complement strand
GCTACTTTCTCAGCTCCAGGAATGGGTACCCCTCCATGAATTCTTTCACTGCTCACACTTTTACCTGTACTGATAAGTTCCTATGTTTATTCATTTTAGTCTGTTTCTCTTGTTTTAATATAGTTCATCCAAAGGGATTAAGGTAATAGTGTGTTACTGAATCTGTATATCATCTCAACTTTTTTTTTTTTTTTTGAATGGAAGAACTCCCAAGCTACCATTATACAACCTCCTGCCTTAATCAAAAGTCTGAATTAGAATGAAATAAGTGATGTGGATTAGTTCTTCTTTTTCTTCTTCTTCTCCTCCTCCTCTTCTTCCTCTTCCTTCCTCTTTCTTCTTCTTTCTTCTTTCTTCTTCTTCTTTTTCTTTGTCATTGTTGTTCTTCTCTTTTTTTTGCTTTATAAAAGTGATAGGGACTTCCTTAAGAACACAGAGCATTTCATTGATATTAAACATGTACATCTAAATTCTATAGTGACACCAAAGTAGGGTAGCTGAGTGTACACCCAAAAGAGCCAAGTTTATCCAAAAGAAGATATGGCCACATGAAAGGTAAGTGAAAACTAGAAGAAAAGGGGCAGACAGGCAGCTGGCAACTTTCCAGCTCTGTGCTAAGTGTTAGGGATACAGATACAAGTAAATAGAAAGGCCTTAATTCTCAAAGTGTTTACCTTCTAATGGGGAAGAGAGCCTATAATAGGGCAATATAAAAAATTCAAAGAAAAAGTAACTCAATTTAATAAATTGATGGAAATAAGCAAGAAAAGAAATGAAATAATCTCTATCAAACAGACCAGAGCATTCCAGGGAAGCTTTCATTCACAGCAAGTCTTAATAGAATAAAAGAAGTAAAATATGAGAGAGGCACAGAGAGGAAAAAAGCTTGGCAGAGAAGGAACTCTTTGTACCAAGGCTTAGAAAAAAAAAATCAGAGGGGAAAATGGGAGAGGAAAGAAGCAGAAGAAATACTTTATTAAAATTGTTTAAGAGTTTGTTATTCTGAATTTGACAGATACTAGCAAACATGAATACTTTTATAAACCAAAACACATATAATACAGGATATAGAATGACAAATTTCATTTGGCACAGCTTGTTTTTTTTAAAATACATACTCAATTTGCCATGTAAATTCTCCAAAGCTGTCCCAATTGTCTTTGTTTCCCACTAAATTTCCTTTGTCCTCTTTTCTTTCTTTTTTTTTCTTTTGTATTATTAGCACTAGTCCTCCTCTCTAGCAATTATCCCCTCCCCCATTTTTATAGCCCTACCTTATAAGTTAGCATAGCCACTCAAAACAGATCTATGTATTGATTGTGTACAAAAAGCATGTCTCAGCATTTCTAGTCCATACTTTTTTCTTTGTATGTGGATAACAACCTTAGTCCTTTGGAGTCATAAATGGGCATTCCATTGATCAGAGTTCTTACAAATTTTAAAGCTTATAATTTGTTTTTGCAATGTTATAGTTATTTAAATTATTCTCCTGTTCTAAAACTTTACTTAGCACCAATTTACATAAGTCTTCTTTGATTTTTTTTGAATCTATTCCTTTCATCATTTTTGACAGCACAAAAATACTCCATTTCATTCATATAACATAATTTATTCAACTGTACCCAAATTTCTGGGTACCCCCTAGTTTTTGTTTCTTTTCTACAAAAGAAAATATGCTTATTATTTTAACATATGGTTCTTCCATCTTTCCTTGATATTTTAAAGGGTATATATATATGCTTAGTAATAACATTGCTAGATCAAAGAGTATCCATACTTTAGTAAACTGAGGGGTATAGTTCCAAAATGTTTTCAGAATAGGCAGACCCATTTATAGCTCCATCAGAAGTGCATTATTGTACCTGTCTTCCTAAAACCACACAATAAATCTCATTTTCCTTTTTTTTGGTTATTTTTGCCAATTTGATGGGTATGTAGATGAAACCTCATAGTTGTTTTAATTTGCAGTTCTCTTATGATTAGCTATTTGAAGCATTTTTTCATATGATTGTTAATGGCTTACTTTGATTCTTTAGACATGTGCTCATTCCCAAAAGAGGAAATTTTTTAAACTGTGGTTTTAGTGGAGTAGGAAGTATAATTGGTATGGAATAAAGAAGAAATATAATCAGGAAAGGCTTCATATACTATACTATAGCAGGGGTTGGCAAACTATGGCCTGAGAGCCAAATACATCCTGTTGCCTATATTTAAAAATATAAAAACCATTCTTAATTCCCAACTGAACAAAAACAAGCATTAAATGGATTTGACTTATTAACCATACTGACTTCTGGTATAATATGTATATAGGTGCAAAGAATTGAGTCAGGCTAACATGGACTTTCCCTGTTGAGGTAGAATAGAAAATTGAGTTGGATAGGTAAATTATTAATCAATTATTTATTGATTATGAAGTAGAAGAACTTGGACTTGAGCCACTAGTTATTAAGGAATTGATGTAGATTCATAAACAAGGAATGCTTGGAAACCATTGATACTTTGTTGCAGTATTGATCTCATTGATGAATGCACTATCTCTATAGATTGTTAAGAGGACACCCCATATACACTCTCTCATATTGTATTGTTCTTGTCTTGTCCTCTCATAAATACTTCACAGAGGAATTTGGATCTAGCTAACAGTAGGCTTTACCTTAGAACTCTTGATTTTGCATGGATGATGATGGGGCAAGTTCTATTAGCAAGTAGCTAAATGACTCAGTGGATAGAGGGACCGGGAGCCAGAAGATCTGTGTTCAAATGTGATCTCAGATACTTACTAGCTATGTGACCTTGGGCAAATTATTTTAACTTTCTTTACTTCAGTTTCCTCATTTATAAAATGATCTGGAGAAGGAAATGATAAACCATTCTAATATATTTGGCAAGAAAACCCCGAAAAGGGATTGCAAAATGACTGGATCAAAGATTATCCATAGTTTAGTAATTGGGGGGGGTTACTTCCAAAATGCTTTCCAGAATAGGCAGACAAATTAACAGCTCCATAAGGAGTGCGTTATTGTGCCTGTTTTCTTACAATCATCCCATAAATCTTATTTTTCTTTTTTTGTCATATTTACAATTTGATGGGTATGCGATGAAAACTCATAGTTGTTTTAATTTATAGCTCTCTTATTAATAACTATTTAGAACATCTTTTCATATGATTGTTAATATCTTACTTCTTTAGACATGTGCTTGTTCACACAATAGGAAATATTTTAAACTGTGGTTTCAGTGGAGTAGGAAGTATAACCACTGTGGAATAAAGAATGGATATGATCACGAGAAGCTTTATATAGTGTACTACACCAGAAATTGGCAAGCTTTAGCCAAGGGACACAATTGAAAAACAATTGGACAACAATAGCAATGTTTTAAGAAAACCAATCTAGCTGTGATATATTAGAAATTGGAGACCATAATGGAAAGAGTCTAAGATCTTAGTTTTAGTCAATCAATAATCAATAAAATAAGCAAGCAATACCAAGTACCAATTATTGTGCTAAGAACAAGGAACATAAACAGAAAAGTGAAATAGTTCCTGCCTTACATTCTGTTGGAAGAGAAAACATTTGCATGATTAAGTTTATGGAGAATATATCCAACACAAATACAAACAAATTTGGAGAAAGAGATATTAGGAATTAGAGAATAAAGAAAGGTTTCAAGATAGTATTTGAGCCAAGTTTGGAAAACAAGTTATTCTTTTTGTTTGTTTGTTTTTTGCTTTATTTTTCTCAATAGTATTTTATTTTTCCAGTTACATGTAGAAATAGTTTTCAACATTCACTTCTGGGAGATTGTGTTCCAATTTTCTCTCTCTCTGTCTCTCTCTCTCTCTCTCTCTCTCTTTCTCTCTCTCTCTCTCTCTCTTACATACCTCCTCTCCAAGACAGGGAGCAATCTGATATAAGTTATGTATATAGAATCATTTTAAACATATTTCCACTTTAGTCATATTGTGAAAGAAAAATCAGAACAAAAGGGGAAAAGCATGAGAAAGCAAACAAACAAAAAAAGGTGAAAATAGTATGCTTTGATCCGCATTTAGTCTCCATAGTTTTCTTTCTCTGAATGCAGATGGCATTTTCCATCTTAAGAATACTAGAATTGTTTTGGATCACTGTATTGTTAAGTTCATCATAGTTGATCATCACACAGTCTTGTGTATATAATGTTCTACTGATTTTATTCACTTCACTCATAAGTAGCTCATGTAAAATTTTCAAGGTTTTCTGAAAGCAGCCTGCTCATCATTTCTAATAGAACAATAACATTACATTTCATTCACATAATAAAACATATTCAGCCATTCCCCAGTTGATGAAATTATTCTAAAAGGTTGAAGTAAGAAGAATATAAACTTTCTGGGCATGGAAAACTGGCAATGCAAAGGCATGGGTATAGGCATATTAGGAAGAGTAAGATGCTTCCTGCTGGATTGAAGTGTGAAAAGTGTAATCATGTAAAATTATTCTGGAAAGCTATATTGGGACCAAGTTAGGAAGATCATTATCTGCCAAAGAAAGACATTTCTATTTCATCCTAATGGCAGTAGGGACCTGGACAAATCAGCCTCAGTTTCCTCATCTGTAACATGGAGACAATGTAAAACGAAGAGTTCCAGTGTTGTTGTAGGGTTCAGACGAGGTAATGTATATCCAAACTTTTTGCAAACATTAAAATGCTATCTAAATGCTAGTTATTATTTATTATTATTATTATTATTTATATTGTGGTTAGAGCACAGGAGTTAAGCTTGTTGCTGAAGTTGTAGACCTAGGAGATAGGGGAAATGGCAGTTCTCTTTATACAAATAGGGAAGTTGGGAAGAGGGGTTGGTTTTAAGGGAATGATAATGAATTCTGGTTTGATCCAGTTGAGTTTGAGATGTTTATGGTACATCCAGTTTGATATGTCCAACAGGCAAAGTGGAATAAAAGAGTCATTTAAGGAAGTATAAAAGACTTACTTAGATAAATTAAAGGCCCAGTTGATATTAGATAATATAAATTTGTCAAGGCCTAAGGAGTCTTTGGTTAGATACACAGATCTGGAAGTCATCTTTATGATGATGATAATTTAACTTAGGAGCACTAATCACATCAAGTGAGTGAGAATACAGAATGGAGAGAAGGAGACTCCAAAATTGGAAATGGTATATTGGAGGAAAGCTAAAAGAGAATCTTTCATGAACATTCAGAAAGATAAAATTGAGGAGAAGGCAATCAATAAAATGAAATATTATAGAAAGGTTGAAAAAGTTAGGTTTTGATGAATGTCCATTAGACTTAACATTTAAGAGATCATTGGCTACTTTGGAGGAAGTATTTCCGTCAGTAATGAGTTTGGAAGGCAGAATATAAAGGATTATGAAGTAAATGGGAAGAAAGGAAGTGGAGACAATGAAAGTAGACAGCTTTTTTTAGGAGTTTGGTTGTAAAAGAGAGGAAAGATAAAAGACAGTAGCTTGAGGCATCTGCTCAAGTGTAGGATTTAATGGAGTTCTTTTTTTTAATTCCCAATTACATGTAAAAACATTTTAAAATATATTTTAAAAATATTGACTTTCAAATTTTCTTCTCCCTTTTGATATAGATTATACATGTGCAGTCATGCAAAACATGACTTTCCATATTAGTCATGTTGTCAAAGAAAAAGGACAAGGAAAATAAAAGAAAAAAGCATATTTCAGTCAGCATTCAGAGTGTATCAGTTCTTTCTCTGGAAGGTGATAGAATTTTGGAATTGTCTTAGAACAATTTATTGCTAAGAATAGCTAAGGAATTCTCAGTTGATCATCATACAATATTCCTGATATTGTGTACAATGTTCTGGTTCTGCTCACTTCACTTTGTTTCAGTTCATATAAGTTTTTAAGTGGAGATTTTTTCAAGGTATGAGAAGGGAATTGGGGTATGGGGGAGATTGATGAATAGAGAAAGAAGATGAATATTGGGATAATCTGCTGAAGAAGACAAGAGGGATTCAGAGTATCTTTAGAAGTCCCCTTTTAGAGGATATAAATGTAGAGACAATGGCTGGAGGAAATACCTCTTTTATCAGATATTGGAATGGAAGAGATAATGGGAATGATATCAATGAGTTTTGAGTTTTAAGAGGAGGAAAGAAGATGTAGTTCATGGCGAATGGTCTCTATATTCTAAAGAAAACATAAAACAATGCTCTAGTTTTGGAAGCTGAGGTTGAGCAAGATGAAAGAGATTTGAGGAGAAAAGAGAAGACTTGGAATAGTCTCTATGGGAAGTGAGATAGAAAACCAGTTAGGAAAGAGTTACAGGATTATATGGCTGGAGTGAAGATTCAGTTGAGCAGTTAAATGGTGCAGAAGATGGAGTGCTGACTTTGGAATCAGAAAGACCTGAGTTCAAATTCTGTTTCAGATACTTATTAGCTGTGTGGCAAATCACTTAACCATTCTCAGCCTCAGTTTACTCATCTATCAAATGAGGATACTAATAATATCTACCTGTCAGGGATATTGTGAGGATCAAATGAGATCACATGTAAAATGTTTTATAAATCTTTAATCCGTGTATAAATGCTAGAATCTGTCAGCCTGCTTTTGTGATTCTTTCAGTTGTTTAGCAGCATATAAATAGGAGTGGAAGAGGCAGATGAGGACAGGTTTGGAAAACCAAACTACTGCTGGTTCTGTCTCTTACTGGCTTAAAAGCACAGCTCTAGACTCCAGTCTCTTCATCTGTAAGATGAGCATTGGATGGTCTCTAAGGACCCCTCCATCATTCTATGCTCTAACACTGTTCTGATTTAGTATGTGTTTGAAGTGGGCATCATGTCTAGAGCAACTAAGCAAGCTGTTATGCACATATTTAATACTGAATAATTTAATTGAACTTAGTCAATACTGTTGGTTAGTGGAGGGAATGAGCTAAGATGTCAATACCATAAATAGCCATATGACCATGGATGAAATTACTTCTCCAAGTGCCAGTCATTTTGTCTCTTTGCCTCAGTTTACTCTTCTTGTAATTCCCCCAGATCTCACTAACAGCTGTGTGGTCTTGGATGGAATTATTGGACTTTGGCTTCCTCTTCTATACAGTAAAGGGCTTGGGCAGGGTGACCTTTAAGGTTCTTTTTTAGCCTCAGAGTTCTGTGCTTCTACTTAACCAGTACCATTGACAAGCATGTGGATGTTTTACACAAGACTCAAGTAAGGAGTCAGTCACTCTGAAAATGACTAGCATCCATTTTCTTCTCTTTCTCCTTACTAGAAAAAAAAAATTGGTGATGGTGTAGAAACTTAACTGAAGAAAGCTCAAGACAACCAGACATTGAAAGTAAAAGGGATTGGTTAGAGGTAGAATGGAAAAAGTCAATTTTTATGAAATGTTTCCTCAGTGTAGGCATCATGCTGTGTTTCAACTGTAAGCCTTCTGAGGGCAGTTTGCCTTTTGCCTCTTTTTTGTATCGCCAGTGTTTAGCATAGTCCTGGCACAGAGTAGGCACTCAATTGTTGATTGATTGATTGATTGGTTATATATTGAAGATATACAAAGATAAAAAAATTTTTCTTGCTCTTAAGAGCTTATATTTTACTAGGAAAAGGCAAGATTAGCTAGCTCTATTTATACAGTGCCTTAAATTTGCAAAGATCCTTATAAATATCTCATTTAATGCTCCTAGCAACCCTGTGAGGTAGGTACTATTATTATCCCCATTTTGTAGAGGAGAAGACTGAGATGGAAAGAAGTGAAATTATTTACCCAAGGTAACAAAGATAATAAATGTCTAAAAGGGATTTGAACTCAGGTCTTTCTGATTCCAGGTTGCCTGCCACACAGCTGCTTTGAGATTAGTCTAGGTAAGTTGCTGAGTATATACAAAGTAATTTCTAAGAGGGGAAGCAAAGAATACTGACAAGTGGGGGCACCAACAAAAGTTTCAGGTGACTCATGAATCGAGTCTTGAATAGAGCTAGAAATTCAGCAAAATGGAGATGGGGAGAGAAAATCTATACAGAGATGGAGGTCATTTTTTCAGTCATGTCTGACTCTTCATGACCCATTTGGGATTTTCTTGGCAAAGATACTGAAGTGGTTTGCCATTTTTCTTCAGTTCATTTGACAGATGAAGAAAATTGAGGCAAACAGACTTAAGTGACTTGCCCAGGGTCACACAGCTAGTAAGTATCTGCCACCAGATTTGAACTCAGGAAAATGAGCCTTACTGGCGTATCCATTGAGTCATTTAGCTCCCAGAAAGAGAGGTGGAGGAAATAGAAAATTCATTTAAAAAAATAATTTGCGATGTAGAATACATGAAAAGAGAGAATGTGAAATCAATTTGGAAAGATAGATCGGAGCCAAATTGTGAAGGGCTTCAGATGCTCAACAGAGGGATTTGTAGTTAATCGATAGTCAGCCAATAAGTCAGCCACTGAATCTTCTTGAGTGATGGAGTTAGATCTAAGCTTTAAGAATGCCAGCTTGGTCTTAATGTGGAAAATGGATTGTAGACAAGAGATACTAGACATCAATGCGTGATGATGGAACAATGGAGAGAAGGAGATGGATGAGATTGTTATGGAGGTACAATTTACAAGACTTCACAACTGATTTACTATAAAGGGTAAAGAAGGATTAGAAGAATAATGGTATCATTGATAGAAAGAGGGGTAATATTAGAGGAAAGTAACAAGTTGTGTTTTAAATGCTTATGTGATCTAACTACATAGAGATGTCAAGCAGATGCTGTGGGAATAAAGTCCAAAAGAGAGATGAAATCAGGATATCTAGATTAGGGTAAAATTGATAATTGAACACATGGGAGCTAATAAGATCACCAAGAAGGTATAGAGAAAAAAAGAGGACCCAAGACAGAGTCCTGAGGCAGATCCATACAAAATAGGCAGGACTTAGATGATGGTCCATCCAAGGAGACAGAAGGAATGGTCATATTGGTGGGAGACCCATAGGAAAAGAATCATGAAAACTCATGAAGGAGGCAGTACCCAGGAGGAGGGGGTAGCCAGCAATGTCCTGCTTCAAAGGAGTCAAAAAGCAGAGGCCTGAGAAAAGACCACTGGGTTTAGCAGTTAAAGGTCATTGGTAACTTTGTCAAGGCCTGCAAAGGACAGAGAAGTGAATGGGATCTACAAATTTTGTAGAGAAGGAAAGGCATGTGAAATGGTAGCTTTTGTAAGGTAGAGGAGGGAGGAAGATGGTAGGGTCCTTTGTAGGTATTTATTTTAATGATAGGGGAAACAGGCATTTTCCCCTATCACTGAAATCTTTTAAAATTTTGTGTAACTTTGTACTGTATGATGAACCAAAGTTTTAATTCTGACTGACAACTTAGTAATTAGTCCTGGAAAAGGATAATTTATCTCCTTCAACATCAGCTTTCTCATCTCTAACGTGGAGATAATAATGGTTATACTACCTACCACCCTAGATTGTTGTGAGGAAAGCCCTTTGTAAATGTTAAAGTACTATACAAATATGTCTTATGTGTTCTTTTAACTTTTTCTTTTTTCCACAGACATACACACATACACATGCATAAACATTCCCCACAGACACAAATACATACGCTTGCATAAATATACATACACAGAGGGAGATGTTTCAACTTCAGAAACTCAAGAAAGGCTAAGTCTGGCTTTTATTCTAATTCCACATGGGCCTAGAAAGGAAAAGAATCCTAAAAAAGAACAGGAGCAATGACTTAGCTTTAGGGGCAGAATAATTTAATAAAATCTCAGCACCTACTAATATTAGATAAATCATTCAACATCTTTGGCGTTAGTTCCCCCTGAGATTTCTTCCAACTCAGCTTCTATGATCTATTGGGGAAAAAAACTATATGATAGTAGGTTAAGCCTTCTGGGACAGAGAAATATCACTTCAAGTTAAGTTTAACAAACTTTTCACTATGTATAAAGCCCTGTATCTGGGAAGTTGCCTTTCCAGGACATCCCCTACCTGGATGATCACTCCTTTGTTTTGTAATCAGGTCTCAGTCCTTTGTAATAATTTGGAAGTCTATTCCATCCCTTTCTGCTTTCATTCTTATTTCACTTCTTGGTCTTGCTACTTTCAGGTCGGGGACCAGATTCTGGAAGTCAACGGGAGGAGTTTCTTGAACATTCCCCATGATGAAGCTGTCAAGCTGCTGAAGTCATCAAAGCATCTCATCATGACAGTGAAGGATGTGGGGAGGTTGCCCCATGCGCGAACCACTGTGGATGAGACCAAATGGATTGCCAGCTCCCGGATTGAAGAAACGTTGGTGAACTCATCAGGGTCTGTTACTGGTGCTCTCTTGCCTACAGAACCATTTCTGTAAAGTAATTCCAGTTCTCACAATTCCTATACATTGAGTCCTGCTTTCGGAAGACTGTGAGTCTCCAGTTGGTCACTGCCTCTGTCAGGCAAACTCTTTAGGAGAGTGGGACATTATGGTCTAATATTGATTCAGAAAATAGAATCCTAAGACTATTATTTATTACCTAAGGTAATATGGACAAGTCATGGAGCTCAGTTTTTTTCATTTGTAAAATCAGAGACTTGAACTAGATACTCATTTTTGGTCCTTACTCTAAATCTGGTAATAATTAATGATGACTATCTTCTCCAATTCCCCGGCACTTCTTTTCTAACCGTTTCTCCAGACAGCAAAGCTCTTTTTGCATCCTCAGCATTTAGCACAGTGCCAAGTATACAATAATCACTTAATAAGTGTATTGATTAATTAATGTCAACTTCAATAGGATTACTTATAAAGATTAATTGAAATAATGTCTTTAAAACCTTTTGTAAATCTCAAAGTTATAATTAATTTATTATCAATAGTCATTCTCTGGCTTGATTCAAATCATAAGAGCCTTCATTACACACAGTGAAATTTACCCGACTCCTATTCCTAGCTGATGGGATGTAATCTTCTTGAGAGCAGGGATGATTTCATTCTTTTCTTTGATTCTCCAATGCCTAGTGTAGTGCATAGTATATAGCTGATTTTGAATAAATGTTAGCTAATTCATTGAGTCCCCAGTAGCCTACAATTAAGTAACCTTCAAGACTAAGAGCCTAGTTATCCAGGCCCAGTATCTCAGGGACTTATTTCCTGGAAACCAAAAGAAATTCACCTTCCCTTGAAGTAGAAACTTTTTCTGAATCCTCCATCAAAAAAAAACTATAATTTTTTTTCTGGTCAGACCACTTTGAACTATTTAGAAGATGCTGAGAATTGTTATCTTTGTTTGCAGGATACCTGGTGATCTCATAGGAGAAGCAACAGCAAAGGTAAGAAGTTCTTAATCTTCTGAAGATTTGAACAGCAAAAAAAAAAAGTCCTTTCTTTAACAGATATTTAATTCTGACCCAAAAGTAACAGATGATTTATTCTTATCATCTTTTAATTGGTTGATTATTTTCTTTTCATACCCTTTTTGTACATCCTTTTGCAACAATAGATAAGAAATCAGATCCAGCATTTTTGTGGCTCTTTGTCTTAAGACATTTATTGGATTATCAAGCTATTCTTCACCTTATTATCCCTAAGCTTCTCTTCCTGGGGGACTTGTTAATGAGGCTCTTGAAAGTGCCCCCTATGATGATCAGCTGTGAATGACTTTTCTATTCTCAGCAATACAATGATCCAAGATTACTCTGAAGGACTTCTGATTAAAAATGTTTTCTATACCCCGAGAAAGAACTGATTATCTCTAAATACAGATTGAAACTTACTTTTAATTTTTTTTATTTTTTTTTAAATTAAAGCTTTTTATTCACAAAACATATGCATGGGTAATTTTTCAACACTGACCCTTGTAAAACCTGTTCCAAATTTTCCCTCCTTCTCCCTCCCCTCTCCCCTAGATAGCAGGTAGTCCAATACATTAAATATGTTAAAATATATAATAAATCCAATATATGTATACATATTTATACATTAGTTATCTTGCTGCACAAGAAAAATATCAAGAAGGAAGAGAAAAAAACTGGGAAAGAAAACAAAATGCAAGCAAACCAACAACAGAGAGAGTGAGAATACTATGTTGTGGTACACATTCAGTTCCCACGGTTCTCTCTCTGGGTGTAGATGGCTCTCTTCATCACTGAGCAAGTGGAACTGGCCTGAATCATCTCATTGTTGGAGGGCCACATCCATCAGTATTGATTGACCCATAGTCTTATTGTTGCTGTGTACAATGATCTCCTAGTCCTGCTCATTTCACTCAGCATCAGTTCATGTAAGTCTCTCCAGGCCTTTCTGAAATCATCCTGATGGTTTTTTCTTACAAAACAATAATATCCCATAACATTCATATACCATAACTTGTTCAGCAATTCTCCAATTAATGGACATCCACTTAGTTTCCAGTTTCTAACCACTACAAAAAGGGCTGCTACAAACATTTTTGCACATACGGGTCCCTTTACCTTCTTTAATATCTTTTATATTTAATTGTTTTTAATTTTTATTAAATAATTAATTTATTTCAATATAATCGTATTTAAATATCTTTGATATTTAATATCAAATAAAATGTATTTGGGATCTAAGCCCAGTAATAACACTGCTGAGTCAAAGGGTATACACAATTTGATAACTGTTTGAACGTAGTGCTAAACTGCTCTCCAGAATGCCTGGATCCATTCACAGTTCCACCCACAATGTATCAGTGTCCCAGTTTTCCCACATCCCCTTCAACATTCGTCATTATCATTACCTGTCATTCTAGCCAATCTGAGAGATATGTAGAGGTATCTCAGAGTTGTCTTAATTTGCATTTCTCTGATCAATAATGATTTGGAGAGTCTTTTCATATGATTGGAAATAGTTTCAATTTCTTCATTTGAAAATTGTTCACATCCTTTGACCATTTATCAACTGACATACTTTTTTTAACTTTATTTTTTAAGATGTTAGGGGTTTTTTTGGGGGGGAGAAGAGAACTGTTTTCTTCCCCATCATTACTTTTATGAAAATGTTTTACATAATTTTACATATGCCTTCTCAATGGGGGTGGGGTGGAGAGGGAGCGAATCTGGAACTTAAAGTTTTAAAAACACATGTAAAATTATTTTACATGTAACTAGGGAAAATTATATTATCTATTTATATGTCTCTATATAAACAGAAAGAAAGAAAGAAAGAAAGAGAGAGAGAGAGAGAGAGAAAGAAAGAAAGAAAGAAAGAAAGAAAGAAAGAAAGAGAGAGAGAGAGAGAGAGAGAGAGAGAGAGAGAAAGAAAGAAAGAAAGAAAGAAAGAAAGAAAGAAAGAAAGAAAGAAAGAAAGAAAGAAAGAAAGAAAGAAAGAAAGAAAGAAAGAAAGAAAGAAAGAAAGAAAGAAAGAAAGAAAGAAAGAAAGAAAGAGAGAAAGAGAGAGAGAGAGAGAGAGAGAGAGAGAGAGAGAAAGAGAGAGAGAGAGAGAGAGAGAGAGAGAGAGAAAGAGAGGGAGGGAGGGAAGAAAAAGAAAGAAAGAAAATGCCTCCTATTGGGTCTTTGAGATCCACAGGAATATGTTTCTCAAGTTAATCTCTGGGGAAAGCTGTGCTATCTGAATATTTGGAAGAAGGAGATGCTTGTTTTTGAAGGAGGAACAAAAATGAGCTTTGACTTGAGATGTTGAAATGTGGACATATGTAATCCTGCTTCCTTTTGTTATAGAAGTTGGTTTTTTTGTTTGCTTATTGGGTTTTTTTTCCCACCTCTGAAATCTTGATGCCTCATTCTGACTCGGAAGTGACCCTACCTTCTCAGATCCCACACCTATGGAGCATAGCTTTTTTAGATCTTGCCAAATTCTGAAGAGGCTTGGAGTTCAAGGAAATCTCCCATGTATTCCTTTTTTTTTTCCTGTAGACCTTGCTAATGTGCTTAGCATGCATCATTTTGTGTATGTGCTATATGTCCCTCAACTAAAATTTTTAGCTTCATAAAGGCAGAGATTGTTCCTTATCTAAGCTTTGGATTTCCCACAGTGCTAACACAGAGTTCTTCCTGCTTTATAGAAACTCAGTAAATGCTTATTGAATTGAATAAATTATACCAATGGACACAAGTCCCAGGGGGCAGAATTTAAAGCTGTGGGTAGAAATTACAATGATAGATTTTGACCGCATGTGTTGGAAAACTTCCTACCAATTAGAGCTGTCCAGAAGCAGGAACAGTTGAAGTGCTGAAGGAAGTAGAGAAGTTTTCATTTCTTTGTTCATATTTTTGTGATAATAATAACTCACATTTCCTTAGCACCTATGATTTACAAAGTATTTTCCTCATGACATCCCTGTAAGATAAGTAGCATCAGTATTATTAGCCCCATTTTAGAGAGTAGAAAAGTATAATCACTGCTAACCTTTAAATAATGCTTTACAATTACAGAACATTTTACATAAATTATCTCATTTGATCTTTGTGGCAGGCCCCCGAGATAATCAGGACAGATATTATGAAACCTATTTTATAGAAAAAGAAGTTGAGGTTCCCAGAAGTAAGTGACATATATCATAGACCGGGGCTCTTCCCATTCTCTTTAATGTCTCTGGAAGACATGTTTAGCCATTCTGACATTTGAATTTGCCATCTAGAAGCTTGTAAGAAGAAAAGGACCTATATGGACAAAAATATTTACAGCAGCTTTTTTTGTGGTAGCCAAAAACTGGAAACTGAAGGGATGCCCATCCATTGGGAAAGGCTGAACAAGTCGTGATATGTCATTGTGATGGAAAGTTATTGTGCTATAAGAAATGACAAGCAGGAGGAGCTATTTCAGAAAAATGTAGGGACACATATTGATGCAGAGTGAAACTCCAAATGGGGTCGCATTGCACATGACTATAATGACTGAGTAATAGAGAAATGAGAAGAACTAAGAGAACATCATACAGGATAACAGTAATATTGTAAAGATTGGAAAGATGCATCTATGAAAGACTTGGTACTTTGATCAATACAATGAATCAAGACAATTTCAATTCCTCATGATGAAAAATGCTATCTATACCCAAATAGAAAACTAATGCACTCTGAGTATAGATTGAAGCACACTTTTTTTTACTTTATTTTTCAATATGCTTAATATATAAATGTTTTGCTTGACTTCATATGTCTAATTGATTTCATGTTGTTTACCTTCCTCCAAGTAGGGCAAGTATTGGAAGGAGGGAGAGAATTTGGAACTCAAAAATTTTTTTAAAAATTAATGTTAAAAGAAATAAATTATTTTTTAAAAAGAAAAAATACAAGCCTATAAGCAAGCAGTGACATCAGCCAGCTCACTTAATTTAATATTGATATCTAGTGTTGTCTTGTTAAAACCAATATGTGGACAAAACGAAGCCATGTCAAAATAGACGGGGCAAAACTGACACATGTTTAGGGAAACCATTTTTAATTTTGTGTGTAATAGGAACATTTTGATTATCTGGGTCTAAAATCTTTTTAAAAATGCTGGGATCTGTGCCAAGGTAGCTGATGCTCCGAATCCATTAAAATGGGTAATAAACTGAGGTGATATAGATAGATTCCCTAAAACACTACCAGTCTGTGTTTCCTCCTCTCTTCCAGCTTCTCCTTCCCTCTCGCTCATCTTTATTTCAGTCCTTTCTTGCTCTATTTCTTTTATTGCTTCTTTCTGCCAAGTTAATACCTAGGCCCTGGGTGTGTGCCAGTAATCTTACTCAGAGTTTGTAAATGTCTGTAGAAGGCATTCTTCATGGACTGAGAAGTGTCCTGAGCTTCAAGGTCAACCTACAAGGCACCCAGCCTCAAAGAGATAAAGCAAATCCCAATTGCCCATGTTGTACCAGAATTATAGGGTCTGGGCCAGAAATGCCATTTAGTAATGCTTACCTTCATGCTTCCTCCCTGCTAGAATGCTAGGTTGTCTCTAGCTAATAATATCTGTGGAATTTTTGCAATTCTAGAAAGAATGTCTCTCTTAATTTTGTAACATATGTATGTCAGTACTCTGAACATTTTTTCCCAAAGAACTTTAGTAAGAATTTAAGCCAGTCCAGTCTTTTTTCTTTTAAATTGATTTTTTAAATTAGCAAGCACTTTTTTCTTCCTCCCCTCTTGCACATATTGAGACAGAAAAAAGAAAAGCAAAACCCTAGCAACAAATATGCACAGTTAAGCAATCCAAAAACATCTATCTCATTTTGCATTTTGAGTCCATCACCTCTTTGTCCTGAGTTCCTGTTAGTCAACTCTCAATTATCTATGCCTCTAGAGGAAGGATTAATGATATGGATAATTGAAAAACTAGGATTAATCCCAAATTATAGATAAGCTGAAACCCATTTCTGTTTGGCTCTGTAATAAAGACTACATAATTTCTATAACAGTAGCAGACTCATCTTCCTAATTATGTTTGGCTTAATATGACTATATTTGACCTTAGCTGAATATGAGTTTGCATTTCCTGAGTTCTCACTTGCTTCTTTGAGTATTCTCTCCTTTCTCAACCATCCCTCACACAACTGCCAAAAACACCTTCTTAATGCACAGGTTTGACCATGTCACTCCCTTACTGAAAGATATTTGGTGGCTCCCTATGCAATGGTGGAGATTAGTTTTTAATATTTTAATTGTGGAGAATTTGGGCTAGGATTCATGTTCAAAAGATGTCCAACCCCTAGCAATTAAGGCACACACTTTTTATTTGTTCTTTTACCTACACAGGACATATGACCTGAGTAAGGCAGGTAAGTAGGGGGCAAGGATACTGGATGGGAGACAAGTCATAATTCCAGGGAAGGATAATAACTTTAGTCCTGACTGGATGGGGGTCAAAACAAGGAGGTCAAGGGCAGGAGATGGGAGTTGGAGGGATAAATCCCAGCAGGCATTTGAGATAAGCCACCTAGAGTTTTGGGACTCTTTGGAATATAAAATGGTCAGAGCTTCGAGATTTTAATTCTTTCAGTCCTAATGGCCAGGAAGGGGGTGACCATAATAATTTTATTTAGATCATAATAATTCAAGGAAACTGAAGCATAACACTTATTACCTTTAGGAGGAAAGCACAGATCTCACAGCCTGGCTTTGAAGATTGTCTTCATTCTAATTTCATCCTGTCTTTCCATCTTTATTTCATAGAATTAATTCACCTTTATATGCTCGTTATCCAAGTTGAAATAGACTACCAGCTGTTCCCTAATCTTGCCTTGACATTTTTTGTCTCCATTTGTGTGTATAGGTTAAACCTCATGCCTGGAATATACTCTTTCCTCATTTCTGTCTGTTCATCATTAACATCATCATCATCATCATCATCATCATCATCATCCCACCTTCTCTTCAAGATTTAGCTCAGATATCACCTCTTCCATGAAGCCTTCCCTGACTTTTTTTTAGCTAAAATGTTTTCTCCATTATAACACTTTGCCTAGCTCTCATTATTCCTATCATAATCTATAATCTCATACTTATCTGTGTCCATGTCATGCCCCTTTGATTATATTGTTCATTCCTTGGGGTCAAAGACTTAATAG
>NC_133618.1:454007121-454162121 GCF_048593235.1 Sminthopsis crassicaudata | reverse complement strand
TGATCACCTATTCTTGCCAGGGCTGGGATTTGAATCCAGGTCTCCTAACTCCGGGACAAGACCAGTTCTTTCCCATGTGCCATTGTGCCTTTCTTAGAAGCTTGCTGTGACTGGTGCATTTGAGGGAGATTCCCTCTTTTGGCTTATGGAAGCGTGTTTCACATATGAGTTTTAATACTGCCAGGATTCTTACTTCAGAGTAAATTCTGTTCTGTGTGTCCCGTTTGTCTTTCAGCTGGGATTCTACAAGGGGCCAGCCAGGTCCCAGGTTACCCTGAGCAGCATGGTCAACCAGACCCGGGTCGTCTTAGAGGAGCAAGCTCGGCATCTGCTGAATGAACAGGAGAGGGCAACCATGGGCTATTACCTGGATGAGTACAAGGAAAATAACATCCATGTGGATGCCCTCATCATGGCTCTGTTCGAACTACTCAACACCCAAGCCAAGGTACAGTGATGTGGCCAGGGCTATTGCCACTGGAGCTAATTCAGGCCATTTCTGGACACCTCAAGGCTCCAAATGGCAGCCAGGATTCAGGGAATGGGGAGGGGTAATTTGAATGCCCATTGGAATCTTCACTTTCCTCTCTATTTTGTCAAGGCCTCAGTTACACATTCAGAGCCCCCGGGGTCTAAGAAACACGTGCTTAAGATCCATACACCTTTGCTAGGCAGTAGAAGCAAAAGCCTCATTTGTTTGTACTAGAGTGGAGGCTAAGGAAGAGATCTTTGGAAACCATGGATTTGGGTTTGGGTTTCATAGGGATTGCGGATTCAGAACTAGAAATGACCTTGGAGGTAATTTAGCCCAAACTCCTCATATTATAGGTGAGAAAATAAGTCTAGAGAAATTATGAAATTTGCTCAGAGTCATATAGATAGTAATTGTTAGTCTCATGTGAAAAGTTAGAGCTAGGACTGAGGCAGAACATAGCAGTTCCCTCTGCCCACAAATTGAGATACTTGATATAGGTCTAAATGGTCATGGGGTCCTAGGAATTAGAAGTGGAAGAGATCTTCAAGTTCATTTGGTCCAATCCTTTTATTTTATTGATAGAAATCCAGGCCTTAGGTAAAGTGACTTGCCAAAGACCACTCAGACAAAGTATAGCAAAGACATGATTTAATTTGAAACCAAGCCTTCTAACTTTAGATTCAGAATTCTTTCCATTGGTGCAGAGGAAAGTTCCCTGACTCTGGAGCTAGAGTAGCTGCATCCAAATCCTGCTACTGATACCTACTACCACTGGTATAATCCTTGCCAGGTCACCTTGGCCCTGAGCCTCAGTTTCCTCATCTATAAAATGAAAATATTTGACATATTGGAAAATATGGCCTTTGTGATCTCATCCAGTTCTATATCCATGAATCTGTTTGACCTTGAGCAAGTTATTTTACCAAAGTGATCAAGAAATGTTATGGTTTGTGAAAAGGAGTTAAAATTGAAGGGGGCATTAGATATTATTTAGTTTAAGATTATAGAAGGGGAAAAAACCTCTCCTGGAGCTCTCAGCTAAATGCATTCTTTTGTTCCTCAGTTTTCCCTTCTCTCTGAGGTGAGGGGGCTGATCTCCCCCCATGACCTCGATCGCTTTGACAACATGGTGCTGAAACGGGAGATTGAGTCCATGAAGGCCCGGCAGCCATCCTGCACTGGCACGGATGCTTACTCTGTGGTGTCTTACAGTGACACTGGTTCCTCCTCTGGGAGCCACGTCACTTCGACCACGGTCAGCTCCGCTCGAGTGAGTGCCCACCATCCGCTTGGGGGTGGGGGTGGGGGGCTCAAATCCTCCCAGCCCCTGATTCTCCATCTCTGGAATCAGGCTCAGTAGCAGCTCCCATCCCCATCCCTTCCTTCCTTCCCTCCCAAATCATAACCAGATCCTGGTCAAGAGCTTTTTACAGCTGACCCTTTGTAACAATGTGGTCTGACAAATAGTGAGTGCCTCATGATCCCAAAGGTTTCAAGACTTTTCATCAAAATTAAATGATCTGATGCAAAAGAGAGGATACAAACTAGCAGGGATCCTTCTCCTTTGGGCCCTCCATCACCAGGTGTGACACATCAGTCTGGAAGCATCTATGTTTTCCCACATAGGATCAGTGATTGTCCAGCTTGTCTGGGTCTCCTGACTCAGTTTCTCCTCCTTGTTTCACACCTTTTGGTTAATTCACTCTACCTCGACCAATAAAAAGGAGGAAAAGGGAACAGAGATGAAATTCTGACTTCTCTGTCTGGAGCCTTGCTGCTCTCATCTACTGGCAAAGGAGGTTAGAACTATTGCAAATATGAGATTTTTATATTATCTAGAGATTTTCATAACACTGTCTCTCGTATTTTTCTTTGTCAGTGGATATCAAGGTAGGAATAATGACCTGTGATTTCACTGCTTAAGGGAGCTCCTGGTGAGGACCTTCTCTGAAAAGTAGTTATTTATAAATCACTTACTCCGGGTCACATAGCCAGCGTGTCAGAGGTGAGACTAGAATTCTGGTCTTCCTCACTTCAAGGCCAACTCTATCTTCTATGCCATACTGCCTCTGAGTATTCTAAATATGGTTCATACAGGACCTCTTGACCATTACCAGATTTTAAGAGGCCACAGATGGCATTCCTTCAGTTGCAAAGTGCCTCCTTCCCTTTGCAAAATGCCTCCCTCCCCTCCTCCTTAAATTGGGGCAGATGTGGGAACAAAGTCCCCTGGCAGCTTTATTTCCTACAAGAACTCCAAGTCCAAATGGTTTTCCTGGACAGCTGCAAGAAGCAGCATCAATGCCCTGATTACAACAACATCATCATTTCATGCTTCAGGATATAAACTGATCACCTGGAGTCCTGATTCTCCAGGATGAAACAAGAGCTGCTCTCCACGTGTTCAGCATAGCAAATTCACTTGGGTGTCTTGTTCATCCAATTAGTTGTGTAGCTCTTAAGAGATGGGCTAGGTATATATACCTTTTCCAAAGAATGACCTTTTCGGTGAAAATCAGGATCACCTGGGCATGGTAAAGGGCTCAAATACAAATGCAAAATGATGCCTTCTGAAGCCCTGAAGATAATCTGGGCTTGGGTTGAAAACTGCACGCTTTAAGCCATCACATGCCTGTTACCTTAAGATAGAGACCCTGCCAGAAACAAATTTCAATCATCTGCTGTTTGTTAGGAATCATTTAGATTTTAGGAGATGATTCTGCATGCTTCTTAAGGCCCCGAGAACAAGTCTTAAAATTAGTATAGAAAGAACAATGTCTGTGGCTCGAATTCTCCTGGCTCAATTACCAACTTGCCCTATCACTGTGGGGAGTACCATTCTAGCTCTCCAATTCTCTAATTCTCTGACCCACTGGTTCAGGTCCTACCGTGCACCACCATCATTTCACATGTTCTTAAAGGTCAAAATCTTACATAAGTACTGAAATAGAAAATTTCCCCTGAGAACTTCTTTGACCACATAAGTTTTGGTATGTTGTCTCATTATTGTCTTTCTCTTGCATGAAAATATTGTTTCTATGATTTGTTGTTTGACCTATTCAATCTTTATTTAATTTCCAATTAATTTTTGGTCTATTTTTTCATGGCTTTTTATTATACATAATTTTTATTGCATCATGATCTGAAAAGGATGAGTTTAATATTTGTCTTTTTGTACTTAATTGTGAGGTTTTTATGCCAAAATCTTGTCTTAAAAAGCCCTGACAGATTTTGAATTTTTTTGTATAACAGCTGATATTACCTCCCTTTCTGTGCTGAGGCCCTCTGGGAGTTGCAGAAGGGGCCTCTGATCTTTTCGCACATAGTTTCTATGTTTGGAATTTTTTTCTAACTAGCTAGGCTTCATTTTACTCAGTCCAGTCTCTGATGACCTGTAGGAGATGGTCCTTTCACCTATGGTCACTTTTATAAGCAAATGCCTTCTACTGTTGGGCAGTACCTAGCCTGGGACAAGAGAAGGTTCAGCTTTAATGATTGCCACTGACCCTCCACAGCCAGAAAGAGACCTAAAAGCCTTACAGGCAATACCTTCAGCACTTTAATTATAGCCTTCAAGGGGGAACCAGAACACTGAGCATGAAAACCTGAACACCTTCTTCATAACAGGGAAGAATGAAATACTTTGTGCCTGGGTGTAGTAAGACTATATGCATGTATCTATACATATGCACACGTCTGTGTACATAGTCATGTGTGCAACACACACAAATATATAATATACACACAATATATACTTATGCACATATATTACAAATGTGCTTGTTCTTCCATCCAAGCAGCAGCAAACATTTGTTAGAATACCTCGGGTATGCACTATTGTTAGTTGGTAAGGGATTTAAGAAACCTTCCTAAATGCCCAGGAGTGAAATTCGTTAAGTCTGGAGCTATGTACACTATGCAGGCTGAATCTGAATCTGATTATCTGGCCCCTTTTCCTTCTTCTGTCATCATTCCTAGGATACCTCCCAGGCTATAGCATTCAGACTCAATCTCTGGTTCCCCTCTGACGATGGATTTCTAAGGGTGGCATTTGCCTCCAAGATCTTGCCTGTGTTTCATATAAAGCCTTCTGGGAAGGGCTGAGAGGCTCTGCTTCTCCCCTAAGGCCCAGAGCACAGGCCATACTATTAGATGACCCCTAATTTTCTATTTTTAGTATGCTGGTTTCAAGACCACTAGATGAGTTTCTGTATTAATACTCACCTAACTCTAGGGCCCTCTAAAATTTCTATCCTGAACTGCTCTTGTGATTTTTACTTTAATAGTTTCATGCAAGAGAATATATTACTTAGTGGGTTTGTGGCAAAAAGGATTGGGGGATTCTTTTACCAGGGTCTTATGTTTATTTTTATTGCATTTTTGTGTGTGTGGTGATAGTGGTTTGCTACATCTGTTCTAGTCCCTAATGCATTGTTTTATTTTTGTTTTTCCCCTCCTTTTTGTGTTTGCCTGAATTATCTTTCCCAGGAGCGGCTCTTGTGGTTAATAGACCTAATGGAGGTATGGTCCTTTCACCGGGAAGGTTTCCTGCTGTGGTTTCCATAGTGAAAAAGATGAGATTGAGGGTGGGGTGGAGGACAGAAAGTGTTTGGCTGCCAAAGGCAGGTCTGTCTCTAAGGTCTGGCTCGATAGGGGGCCGAGTAGGAAGGACATGTTCTCCAGCATCTCCCCCTGTTTGCCTCTCGGTCTTTTTATGTGCCCATCTGCCTGTTCTTGGATCTCTCTGTCTCATTGTCTGGTCTCGTTGCCAGCTCATTAGGCTTTTCTCATGACTTCAGTCCTCTTCTTCCTCCTTGTCACATCACCCCACATGACAGCTGCCATGTCAGTGTGTTGTGGTGGAAAGAGACCTCAATAGTGGCAGACCTGGGAGTACAGTTCTATGACTTTGGCCAGATCACTCCATTGGTATCTCGGTTCAAACATTTATTTTTTAAGGGTCTTTCCAACTCTGACAGTCTATGCCTTAAGGGCTCTGATACTGTTGACATTCTGAGTGCCTTCCAGCTCTGAAATTCTATGTCCTATAGTCCTTTTTACTTCTGACGCTCTATAGTCTAATGTCTCTTCTAGTCTGATATTCTATGTTCTGAGATCCCTTATGTTTATGACATTCTATAGTCTAATGTCCTGAGGTCCCTTGAACCTCTGACATTCTATAGTCTAATATCTCTTCTAGTCTGATAGTCTGTGTCCCTGACATCTCTTATGCTTATGATATTCTGTAGTCTAATGTCCTTTCCAGTTCTGATAGTTTATGTCCTGAGAACCTTTATATCTCTCCTATTCCATGTCCTAAAGTCCTTTCAGCTCTAAGACTGTATTCTTTAAAGTCCCTTCCAGTTTTAATTTGTTTATTGATATGTGTGATAAAAGCTGCTTATGGGATTAATATGTCGCTGCCACAATATGAGATAGTAGAAGGGCTTGAATTCAGGACCTGAATTCAAACATTATTTCTAACACTTGATAGCCATGTGGACATGGGAAAGAAACTTAACAGAGTCTCAGTTTTCTCATCTGTAAAAAGGGAAAAATAATACTTTAATAATAACTACCTCTAAGGGCAGTTAGGTGACACAGTAAATGAAGTATTGGGTCTGGAGTCAAGAAAACTCATCTTCCTGAGTTCAAATCCAGCCTCAGACACATACTGGCTATGTGACTGGGCAAGTCACATCATCCTATTTGCCTCAGTTTCCTCATCTGTCAAATGAACTGGAGATGGGAATGGCAAAGCACTCCAGTATCTTTGGCAAGAAAACCCCAACTGGGGTCACAAAGAGTTGGACAATTGAACAACAAATAAAAATCCAACAAACATCTGTGAGCATCAAGTGAAATAATTATGCAAAGTTCTTTGATTCTCTAATTCTCTAAGAGCTTTATAAATGTCAGCTATTATTTTAATTACTCATGACTGTTTCTAACCATTGATTTATGAACTGACCAGATCTGATGGATTTGCCAAATTATTTCATACAATGGCCCTATGTCATCTAAGGGGATAGAGAGCTTAGCCTTCTCTCATTGCCTTTTCTTATCTTTGCTTACCTAGTAGCCCTCAATCTTTGAGTATCAACTGTTCAGACAAGTTAAAGGGCAAAAGAATTTTTACCAAGACCTCTTAACTTTCTTCCATGTCACCTGAACTGACACTTACTGAGAATTATTGTGCTCCAGGGATAAGGATGAGTACTTATCTAAATACATTAGTGACTGTGGGCCTTGGAGTAAGCAGAGATAAATGATGTCCGTTTGCATTAGTCTTATCTATTTCACTTGCCCTTTCCCAATGAAACTCAAGAACACATGAAGGATCTCAGTAGTCAAATCCCATAGAAAGAAACACAATAATGTTAACAAGTGTGATAGATTAAAACTTGGGTCTCCTAGTAAATCGACAAATAAATAATAGATAGGTGGATAAATGAGTGGATATATAGATATAGAGGATTTATTAAGTTTTTGTTATGTACTAGGTTATAGTACCTGGCTGGGCAGCTAGGTGGTGAAGTGGATAGAAACGCAAGATCTGGAATCAGAAAGACTTAAATCCATTCTAGCCTCAGATGCTTACTAGTTGTGTGACTCTGAGCAAGTCATTTAACTCTGTTTGCCTCAGTTTCCTTATCTGTAAATTGAGCTGGAGAAGAAAACTCCAAATGGGGTCATGGAGAGTCAGACACCACTTAAACAACTGAACAACAGTAACATCAAATGCACCGAGAATACAAATACAAGCAAGATATTGCTGTTTATTAAGAGAAAATTACACATAAAGGGGAATTGAAAAGAGTGGAAGGAAGGGTATAGAAGTGGATGGTTTGGAAATGACAAGGAAGCGAGGGTGGAGGCCTGGATCTGAGCAAGGTAAGGTGAAAGCTCACACATCTGATCCCAGAGTGGCTCCAGGAATAGAGTGCAAGTTTCCAGTGGGGATGAAGGCTGCAATGATGATGCTACATTGAAAAAAACATTGGATTTGAAGTCAGAGGCCTTTAGTGTGAATCTTGCCTCTGACATTGGCTGCCTGTATGATCATGGAAAATTCCCATTCTGGCTTCCGTGTTTTCATCTGCAAAGGAGTCACAACGGGTGGCCTCCAGTGCCACTTTCAGGCCTAGAACTATGATCTTGTGAGTCTACTATTCCTAAAAGTGGTATATGGCCTTCTCCATTCCTCTCCTTTCCATGCTGGCTGCAATCGCCCACACCCAGGCTCTTCAGGACAGCTATTGTAGCAGGCTAGAACTCCATCTCTCCATTGCATTGCCTCTTGTTCCCTGCTAAAGAAGATACATTATAATAATTATAAAGAAGGCTGCTGGGAGGTGGGGAAGGTGGGGGGGTAACCCCAGGGTTGCCCATGCAAAGTAAGGAATACAGCCCAGCTTTGGAGTCATCTTCAAGAACTCCCCGGGGGCTCCCTCAAGCAGCATCCTGAGCTTTACCACTAAAAGAGCCCTGGGAATTGACTGGCAGTCACACTCCGATTTTCAGAACTGTGGTATCAGAAGGAACATTAGAGAAGGCCCAGTCCTTACCCAAATAATTATTCCTTTTGACGCTCTTCTGTCAGCTAATACTTGAACTTTTCCATTGATGGGGAGCTCCCTCCCTAATGAATCTGTCCTTTAAAAATCTTGTGTTTTTTTTTTTTCTTTGCTTCTTCCATGCAAAAGTCCCACCAATGTTTCTGGAGCCATTTTTTTAAAAGTTACTTAAGGGGATAGCTAGGTGATGCAATGGATAGAGCACCAGCCCTGAAGGTAGGAGGACCTGAGTTCAAATCTGACCTCAGACACTTAATGTTTTCTGGCTGTGTGACCAGCAAGACACAACTCCAATTGCCTCAGAAAAAAAAAGTTACTAAGGAATAGATTTCTGATTTTCTGAAGCTAACCCATTCACTTCCCCCTTCCAACATCTCCCTCCCCTTCAAAATCCACAAACCCATTCAGAATTACTATTAAACCTTGTACATTGTACCAAAGTTGCTCTTTTTTTCCTTTTTGGCACATGTACAGCATGAAATGGAAACAGATAGGTGACCAGGGCCCCTGAATTTCGTCACTGTACATTGGGCAGGGGGAGGACCAATTACCATCTAGAATAATTCTCTTTATCAGGCAGAATGGCTATCTTTCCCAGGTTAAATGTCTTCTCCTATTGCAATTGTTTTCCATAAACAAGCTAATGATCAAGGAAGATCAAATGTAGTGCTCCTAAACGTGAAATTGTATTTATTTTTCATTTGCTTAATGTAGAGTCAACCCTGAGGATTTTCACCTTATTCCAAATAACATCATTTTTTCCTCCCCCTAAAAAAATATGCTGCCAAGACAACAAAATGAAAATCTGTATTGATTAATGGTGGGGGTTCTGTGGAGAGAACATCCCTCTCAACATTTCATTAAATAGCAAATGTTTATCATGAAAGGTGCCAAGTTTGTAGTTTCATAGAATGAAGCCTGCCTCATGTCCCTTTAATCTCTAGATGCTTTCCAAATCTAAAATACTTGGGTCTGTGATTTTCAGGACAGGAGAAGTAGAAGATTGTCCTCAACTCTTTAGAATGAAGTCTGACAGCCTCGTTTCAGGGAATTTCAGATTCTTTCTGAACCATAGCAAGGACAGGGATGCTGTATTATGCTGTTTGAAAGAATATAGACTTGGAAATATATATATAGTCCCGCCCTCCAACAGTCTGAGGGACAGTGAACTGGCCCCCTATTTAAAAAGTTTGAGGACCACTGTGACCATTCCCTGGAGTCGCAGCTTCTATAAAATAAGGAGGAACATTCCTGCCTTGCCCATCCCAACAGGATTGCTATGAAGATTCAATGGAATCAAGTGGAATGCATTTGAATTTTGGAAAAGCCCTTTACAAATACAATGTAGAGTTATTCTTTTTACCATGACTATTTAGGACATTTCAACTGCCATCAGCAATCTGCTAAACAGATTCATCCTTGAATCATGTGCTAAAGGAAGTTACAAGAGAAGGCAGAAGCTTGGACCTTACCGTGGACAGGACTATCTAGCTGATTGTGCTAGATGGCACAATAGAGTACTGGGCCTGCAATCAGAAAGACTTGAGCTCACATCTGGGCACTTGATCTTGCTTGCCTCAGTTCCCTCATCAGTAAAATGAGCTGGAGAAGGAAATTGTAAATCACTTCAGCATCTTTGTCAAGAATATCCTAATGGAGTCATAAAGAATTGGACAGGACTGGAAAAATAACAAAACTAAACAACAAGAGCAAGCCTAATTATATCCTGATTAGCCTGTCCTGACCCCTCTTAATTCTAGTGCTTTCCCTCTCTTGACTGATTCCAATTTATATTTACACAGGTTTTTTTGTACATAGTTGTTGATATATTGTCTCTTCCATTAAGTAGGAAGCTCCTTGAGGGCAGGAACTTTGTATTAGTATTTAGCTTAGTGCCTGGCACATGATAGTCACTAATAATTGTTTATTGATTGAGTGACATTTCAGACAAATTGTCCAAAATTATTCATTAAATGGTAGCTGAATTTCAGTCATCTTTTATTTTTAGTAAGATTGCTCTCCAAAGGAAATTTAAAGCCACCAAAAACCTTCCTAACATTAGATCAAAAATAAAAATTTGGTTCCTACCCTATAGTCTGTTGGTGAACATTTTAGTAAGCTAGTTAAGCAGCATCAATGCCAGAGGATCAAGATGGACCATAAAACAAGGAAATATTTGCTCTTTAAATCTGGAGATGGCATGTGGAAGAATAGCAAAAATCTGAAAACTTTAGGAAAGAAATCCTAAGAGGAAAAACTCAAGAATCATAATTGTAGAGCTGGAAAAAACCTTTACATTTTACCTCACCTCTTTTTCATGTGTGACCTGGATCCTTTTGGCAGGCTCTTGAAGCCTCTGGATCCCTTCTCAGAGTAACATTTTTAAAAGCATAAAATAAAAACATAGGATCACAAAGAAAACTAATTATATTAAAATATAGCTATCAAAATATTTTGAAAAAAAATTTAATTCACATACCCCAAGATAAGAACCCTTGGTCTACTCCAATTTTCTCCTTTTGACAACAGAAAAGTTAAATGACAGGCCCACTGTGACACACAGAGTAAATGCTGGAGTTTAAATGTAGGTTCTCTCACTTATGATTCAGCATTCTTTCTTCTGTGCTGCCTCCCCAAACTGGAATCATTCAACCTGGATCAGTAAAGACTGATGGAGGTGCTTAGTTACAGCCTCTTTAGAAAGAAATAATTCAGTACTTTGGATTCAGGACATTAGAAATAGGAAAAAGAAGATAAGCTAGTGTCAGAGCTAGAAGGGTTCTTTGAACATAGGGTGATAGGGTAAATAATATAACTTAAAGTCTTTAGGATATATAGAATGTTAAACATATGGCATAGAATGTTAGATCTGGAAAACATCTTAACAAATGAAATTATTCAACAAAGGGAGCAGAGATAGGAACAAGTTAAACTGCATGTGGAAGCACTGAAGGTTTACACTAAGAAACACCTCCATGTCAAAGATATAACCCTTATTTTCCTCTCTTTTCATCTCTTCTCCTCCTTTTCTTTTTCTTCTTTTCTTCTTCTTTCTCCTCCTCCTCCTTTTCTTCTTCTTCTTCTTCTCCTCATCCTCCTCATTATCCTTCTTTTTCTTCTCTTTCTCCTTCTCCTTTTCTTCTTCTTCTTCTCCTCCTCCTCCTCCTTCTTTTTCTTCTCTTCCTCCTCCTCCTCTTCTTCCTTCTCCTTCTAACCTTTCTCCTCTTTTCCTTCTTCTTCTCCAACTTTTCCTCTTTCTCCTCCTTCTACTTTTTCTTCTCCTTTTCTTCATCATTCTGGTACAGTAGACACAACACAAAGCTTTTCTAATAATAGGTGCATGATAAATATTTGTTGAATTTAGTTGAATTGATTAAATGTAGTTCCTCCCAAAGGCAACAAAATAAACTCTCCTGAAGACCTCTGACGGTCCCAACCATCTCTAGAGTATTGACCTGGAATCTTCTAGTTTTGGTAGACACTTTCAAAAATTGCTATTAATACTTCTTTTTTGCCTCCCTGATATTTCCTAATTACTACCCCCTTCCTCCTCCCTCCCCCCCCCCCCCCCGCCCTATAACAAATAAACCCAATCAAGAAAAACTGATCAACACATTGGCCAATGTCTGCCTAAGTATTACTCATTACACTCTTGTAGTCTTCCATCTCTTTTCTGAGAGGTAAGAAGCATGCTCTACCATCAGTTCTCTGACAATCAGATGCTGCCATGATTGAATTTCTTAGCTCTTTTTATGTTCTGTAGTAGACTCTTCATAGCAGACCAATGGATATATTTCTGCCACAGTTTCCCCATCCTCCTTTGCAATAATCATGATCTTATGCATTCAGTAACAGTTAGATCCTTATATTCCCAGTAAATGAAGATGAGAACCCATAAAGAGAAGAAATTGGAAAGCTTTTGTTTATAATATTTTCATTTCTTTTCCTCAAATCCTGCTGAGACCTCTTAGGCCCTTGTTGAAATCCCCAATCACTGTTCATCCTGAGTTGATGGGCTTTTCTCCTATTAAATCTCATATTCCTATTAAATTCCACTTTAAGATTCCTCAGCACACACACATACACACACACACACACACACACACACACAGAGCCCTCAGTGAGGCACCTGGAACAATAAATTCACCCAACAGTTTAACGGTATCTAAGATAGTTATTGCAAGTTTCTAACATTGCTATGAAGTTTGAATTTCAGCAAGAAACAATTCAGGTGATGAATGTTTCACTTTTGTCCATAGTGGGCTTATGCAACATCTGCTTCTGTGATAAGGACTTGGATGGGACCAATTCTATGTACAGCTGACTTGAGGATGAGAGCTGTGAGAGCCTTAAATGCAATATTAGTATTATATGTAGGAAAGGTATGTGGTTTCAAATTCCAGGTCTACAATGCATTATCTGACTTTGGGCTAATTATATCACCTCTTTGGCTCTCAGTTTTCTCATCTGTAAAATGAAGAGAATTGACTAAATGATACCTAACATCCTTTTCAACTTCTGAATTTTATGATCCCATAATGTGCTTTGGTCTGAGATGCCTTTTATTATGGTAAAACTATTTATTACATATTTTTCCACTTTTGCATTTTCTGTCAAACCCCTTTTTCCCTTCTTTCCCAGTTGACTCTGCACACAAAGAATTTCAGAATTAAGCAGGAATATTTGAGAACATGGGTTCTTAATCTTTTTTGTGTTATGGGCCCTTTTGGCAAACGATGAAAGCTATGGAGCTCTTCCCAGAATAATGTTTTTAAATAAAATACAGAAGATTACAAAGAAAACTAAAGGTTAGTGAAAAATAGAGATGTCATTTTCCCCCCATATATCTTTCCACAGACTTCTTTAGGATCTGTAGACTCTTTTGTTAAGACTCTTCTTGTAGACCAGCTCTCTCATTTTAAAAAATGAGGAAACTGGGGCTTAGAGAAATGACTTTTTAAGTGTCACAGAGCTCCAAAGTGGGGCAGCCAAGACTTGAATGCAGTTCTCCCAAGTTGAGGCCTTTCTCCAGCATACCAACACTGTCTTTACCACTAGATTCTTCACACAGAAACTTTAAAGAAAACAACCTAATCCTAGGTTTCATTTTATGTCTCCAGTGGAGCCTTGATTGTGACTCCATCAATATTCTTGAAGTCAAAGTGAGAAAGAAGGGGACTGTAAAAGTTAATAGCCATCAGGAAAAACCCAACACAAAATAACCTGCAGCTGGCAAGCTGTAATTGTTTAATACTAACTTCTAAAGTTTGGAAATTGATGTTTGAACAATGCCAAGCTCAGCACCTCTACCAGATGCTCCAGAAAATGACGAAATGCAAACAGCAGCCCCATTTGTCTTCCATGTTTATTCACTGGCAGACCCTGCAGCATTTCTAAGAATCACTCAGTGCTCTTGGATTGAATAAGTACCATACAAGAGTCAGGAGGCCTGGAGATCTACTACTGAGTCTGAAGCTTTGCAACCTTGAGAGCTACAGAATAGGGAGAGCAGTTGTATTTTTGTCTCTGATGGCATCTGGAGATGGCTGTCCCCTTATGGTTTCATTGAAGGATTTGGATTCTGAGACTTTAAACCTTGGAATTATAGAATGTTAGACTTAGGCAGGCCCTTTTAGGTCAGGATGTTAAAACTAGAAGGATCAGAAGAAAAGAGAGCTAGAATTAGTAGAGATCTTATAACAGGAATATTAGAGCTAGAAAGGGTCTTAGTGCATAGAATCAGAGTCACAAAATAAGAGTTGGAAGGGACCACAGAAGTCATGTAGTCCACCCTATACGTAGAAGACTCTCACATGTATAACATATCCAACAAGTGGTGATCCAGCCTCTGCCTAAAGACCTACTAGGAGAAGAAACCACCACTTCTTGAAGGATAAAAGAAGTTAGATATGGAAAAATACCATCTATTAAATGTAGAGTATGCCAGGTACTGAGTTAAGTGCTTTAAAAATATTAAATATTTACAAATATTCAGAAATTTAGAGTGTGATTTTTGGTCTTTTTTTGTGTGTATGTCCCCTTTAACAGTTTGATGAAACCTATGAATTCTTTTTCAAAATAATGTTTTTAATGGATAAAGTACTTAGAATTACTCAGGAAATCAATTGAATATAGTATTGAATATAGTTTTTCTCTTTACCCATCTCTATCTCTCTATTATCTTTCTATCTTTCTGTTTGTGAGCTTGTTTTTCTATCCATGTGTGTCTATCTGTTTATCTACCTATCTTTCTAAGAAATTCACAAATCATAGGTTAAGAAACCCTGCTTTAGAATATAAAATGTTAGAATGCAAAATGTTGTACTTCATTTTGGGGTCCAAACTCTGAGTTTTAATAAGTGGGGAAAAACGAAGCTTAGGCTATTCACCTCCAACATAAAGAATCAACAACAGAACATAATAAGAACCCAAAGTAGTGATTTTTTTTTATTATTCTTCCATTTTTAAAAGAGTAAAAAACTAAGTAGTCAAATGACAACACATCATAAGCATATATACCAGACATTTGCGGGCCTCTTGGAGGTGATGATCAGACATGACAAAAATTTTAATATACTTCACTTTGAAAGTCATAGTCCTATGCTTAAAAGTCATTACAATTTATGGCCACACACAATCTCTATTTTTGACCTAAAATATTAAACACTGGGGATTTCCTAAGCTGTGTGCTTGCACGTTTTATTTTATTTCTAACTTAGAAGATAATTTCTTGTTCTAGTTGCTTATGGGCTGAACAAGGAGTTTGGGGGTAGGGAGAGGAAAAGGAAATGTTCTGGATGTTGATATACATTCTTAGCTTCTTGAAGACTTACAGATTCATAGAGTTTTAGAATTAGAAAGTACTTTATAGATCCATCTAGTCTAATCAGGGCAGCCTAGATAGCACTGTGGAGAGAGAGCATCAGCCCTGAAGTCAGGAGGACCTGAGTTCAAATGCATCCTCAGACACTGAACATTTACTAGTTATGTGATCCCAGACAAGTCACTTTATCCCAATTGCTTCACTAAAAACAAAAAAAAAAAAAACAACTAAAATTTAGTTCTAACCCAGATGAAACTGATGAGCTGGGACTAACCCAAGATCATACTAGCAATAAGTTACAGAGTTGGTATTTGAATCCTGTTTTTCTGAATCTAAAGTTAATACTCTTTCTTCAGCATCATAATAATTCATTACCTGCTTACTAAAGGCTTATACACAAGGAATTATGCTGCTAAGTACTGAAGGGAATGCAAGGTATTCCTGGTCTTCATAGTCTAACATTGTACACAGCACAGGATATACACTAGAGTGGTGCTGTTAATAAGTGTGGTAAAATAAGTGTTAAGGAGTGGAAAGGAATGAAAACTTGGAGTGCTCCAGTTAGATTTCTCATAGTGCTTGATGGTTTTCTCTAACTTCCAATTAGGTGGGTTTCCTTTCTCCTCCCGACCACACTGATGAAATAATTGTGTTCTGAGGACCTGTTTCCTGTTTCCCCTAACTGTTCCCCTCACCCCACCCCTAGCAAAAATCTTTTCCCTATTGGAAGCATCACTTCTTCAAGGTCTAGCTTTTAAATATTTTTGCTATTTTTCCCCTTGTTCTAAACTCCCTTATTTGAGCAGTTTTGACCTTGATCCTTATCGGGAAGCTTTAGCAATAAAAAGCCTATTCTTTGAATATCTTTGCTGACTAATACATTAGGTTATTAAACTGCTGTCTCTGTCTATTTTAGTAGCAAATGAGGTAAGACTTTAAGGACAGGAGCCTTCTGAGCAACTGGATTTAGCAGATGGAGAAATGCAGACATCCTGCAGTTCCAGACTAATCAGTTGTTTATCCAACAATAAATAACAGGCAATAGAACAGAAGATGTGTTCTCCACTCTTTGGCACCTTCCAGCACCAATTATACCATTAATGGCAGAGAATGAAGTCATATTTCACAGTGCCCACAATGCAATAATGCCACTTCTGTCCAATGCAGTGATGAAGAAAGCCATTCTTTACCTTCTAGCTGCCTACTGTCATCATCCTAGGCCTCTGTCAATATCACACCTCCTTTTCTGGGGACTTCGGTTCACCCAAAGGCAGGAAGAATAAAATGTAGAACTAGTAAGGTCCTTTGGAACCACCTCGTCCAAACCCTTCATTTTACATATGAGGAACCTGAGGTCCAAGAGGAAAAGTATTTGCTCTACGTCACATAGATGATAACAGCTCACATGCAGAACATAAAGGTTTGCAAATAGCTTTAGAAATCTTTTGGTCCTTACAATAGTCCCATGCTGTTATCAGATCTGTTTTATAAATAAGAAAACTGAGGTTGGCAGAGATTTCAAATGACTTGCCCAGGTTCACCTCCTCTAGTGCTGACAGGGAAAAGATTATGAAGGATACAACCACAATGTTTGTTAAGTGTCAGGATTTGAGGCTGGGTAATTAGGGTGTTCTAAGACTATGTACTCTGGGTTTTCATTGGAAAAAGCTATTGTTAGTAGGGGCTGCCTAGGAAAGGCTCCAGGGAGGAGGTGGGCCATTGATTAAGCGTTGAAAGAAAGGGGACATTATGACAGGTACCAAATGAAGCCCAAAGGGAACTCGATAAAGAAGAACCAATATTTGTGATTCGCCTACATGCTAATAGTTTGTCCTCTTCTGCAAATCATTGTAATAATCTTGTCACTTAAAAAGTGCTTATCTCTTGACAGCTCTTCAATTGGACATCCAAATAGGGCTACAGCAGAGTTTCAGGTGGTACCAGTCCAGGGAACAGCCCAAGTATCATGATTCCTATTTTACAAATGAAATTCAGATTCAGTTAGATCAAGTAACTCACTTAGGGTCACACAGTTAGTTGGTGGCAGAGCTGAGTCTAGTGCACTTAGATTTGGAATCAGAAAATCTGGGTGAAGATCCACCTCTGCCGCCAACTAGCCATATGACCATAACTCAGTAAACTGGGCATCCTCCAGACTTGGCTCAGTGCTGAGCCAAACTTCTGGATAAGGCTTTCTATGACCAATGTCATATTTTTTTCTCTCACTTCTGTGCATGTTCCAGCCGTATTTGGATGTTGGATATTTCTCCTTTAACTTCAGAAGACATCAACAAAACTCTTACATTCCTCTTTTGCTTCTAATACATGCAAATGATATTTTTATAAATTCCTTGGCATTAATTGGAAGTACTTAGTCAAAGTCACTTTAGGCCCAAATTACTTCTCTCCGGTTCCCTGATTACTGTTCTTTACCAGGATGGTTTTTGGAGAGCCATGAATTAATTTCATTTTCCTTGGTGCTCATTTTTGTGTCTCTAGCCCAGTTGTTGACATGGGCCAAGACATGCTTTGACATTTCATAATGTCATTTGGGCTGCAATTACACAGAAAGCAAACATCTGGCACTGATTTGAATAGGTGATTGCCAAGATATGGGGAGGCCTTACCCTTTACAGCAGGGAATGGGAACAACAGATGAAGTAACAGAGATATATGCTATTTGAGCATCCCATGGAGAGAGGACCTAACTCTCAGGAACAATAACTACTGACTTAGTGAAACATGCAGGGGTGAAGGTTAGCAACCTTTATCAATACCTAAATAAAAAAAATGTCCTCTGCATGTTATTTTGAGCTAGGATGATGAAGGTGAAAGAAGACCCATGACATGACACTGAAGCATCAGAAAGACAGGATTGTTTTCCCAGGGCACAAGAAGCTTGCTTCTTCTTAGTGTGTCTTTGCTGACTGCTTTCTTTTTCCTTTCTTTCTAGAATACTCTGGACCTTGAAGAGACTGGAGAAGTAATCCAAGGCAGTATCAATGCTTTACCAGATGTTTCCCTGGTAAGATGTTCCATCTCCGGTTTTTGGTCTTTAATTGGAAGGAGACATTTTGGCCATTAAGAAGTAACAAAAAGGGGCTGCTAGGTGGTACAGCGGCTAGAACACTGGTCCTGGAATTAGGAGGACCAGAGAGAAGCAGCATGTCGCCATAAACCATAAATCATAGACGAAAGCTGGAATTTAAACCCAGGGAGTTCAAGTGATTTTCCCGTGGTAGCACGGGTAGTTAGCATCAGGCTTGAGTTAGAGAACCTGCCTTGGAACCCCCAAGACTAGGGTTCAAGTCCTGCCTCTGACATACTTGTCTCTGTGCCCGATGCACTAACTGCTTCTCCTCTCAGTACCCTTGGGCAGCCCTCTAAAGCTCTTAAGTTCCAACGAGGAACTGATCTGGATGAGGGCAGGGAGTTCCATATTTGGAATTCCTCACTCTGACGAAATTATAGGTTGGCACAAAACTGCAAAATAAAAAACAATCCAATATACCAGGCATGCAATCTGGTTTTAATGAAATACACTTGGCATAATGACAGAAAGGAGCTCTGCTTCTCAGTCCTAGCCCCAGCGGCACTGCTCTTCCCTCTAGTCTTAGCCATCTACTTAATGCCTGGGTTGCAGTGTCCTGAGTATATAAAATGAGGGGATTGAAGGAGATGCTCCTTCCCCGGGAGGGACCCTTCCCCTGTCATCTCAGCTTCTCCGTTCCCTTCCAGCTCTAATCTCTTGTGTCAGGGGTCCTAATCCTCCGACTCTCTCTCTTTCTGTCTCTGTCTCTGTCTCTCTGTTTCTCTTTCTCTGTGTGTGTCTCTCTCTATCTCTGTATGTCTCTGTCTCTCTCTGTCTCTGTCTGTCTCTCTGTCTCTGTCTAACCCCTGTTTTCTTTGTTCTAACAGCTGCCATCCCATATTATCTATTGTGTTTCCTTCTGTGTCTGTCTGCAAGCCACTATCTCTGTACGGCGACAATTGTCACTCATTTTCTCTTCCTCCACTCCCGCTGCGCTCCCCACGGGTAGAAGCTAATCCCTTAGAAAGCAGCAAAGCCAGGGAAGTGTCCTTTTTTTTTTTTTCCAATACCCCTGTAATTAAGTCTGTACAGACTTCCTGCTACAGGATATTGCTGATGCCAAGGAGTCCGTAAGATTCCCAAAAGGCGGAGGCTATTAGGTAACAATACCGTCTGCACAGACACTCGCCAAGCTCCAAGCCCCAGGGTCAGGCTCTATCGGCGGCTGAGATGACACAGATTTTCCACTACGGTGTTGCATTATTCAAGCAGGCCCAGTCACGTGGCACGGAGGATCCTGACAACTGTGGGAAACAGAATTCCAGCCTGGACCTTGGTTGGTTCTGGTGCAGCCTCTCCTCTCTTGAGTTTCCCTACACGGGAAGGCTCTCCCCGCTCTAGGGATGGAGTCTGACGGCCTCTGTTCTTGCTGGATTTTTTGGCAGGACGATGTCGCCTCTCTTTCTGAAGCTTCGCCCAACTTCAAGCTTCCGCCACCACCTCCTCCAGCTCAGTCCCTTGATTCTTCTGTTCCCCAACAGAGAAAGACTGGGAAAGACCACCCCAAACGACCTTCGTCAGAGTCTTCTCAATCGGGGCTTTTCTTCACAGCGCCCCGCAACCTCAGCCCACCGCCTGGCCAAGCAGGGAGGGACACGCCCAGCACCCCCTCCCCCGGAGCCACTTCCTCCACCCAGGGTTCTCTTGCCAGCCCCATCTATGCCACAATTTCTCCAGCCAATCACAGCTCGAAGAGACCGATGGATACACATCTGTCGTTTGTCAACCAGCACCCCATAGGCCCCTTCCCAAGAGTCCAATCCCCCACTCATCTGAAAGGCATGTCCCCTGAAGCTTCCTCGGGAAGCAGCCTCCCAAGTCCTCCTCTTCCCTCTCCTCCTGCTGTCCCCATAGCCCTGGATAAGGCCAGCCCCAAGTCAGGAACAAATCATCACTTTGTAATGGTGGAAGTACACCGGCCAAACAGTGAGCCAGATGTGAACGAAGTGAGGGCCTTGCCACAGACTCGAGGTGAGTGATCCGCCACGCCGTCGCGTACCCAGAATTCTCTCTACTCACTCAGAGTGCTCCTGTGTCCATTGTTGTTTTTCTATCCTTTGACTTTTATGAGAAAGGAACAAGAAAGAAACTACATTAGGGGCTTATTCCACCAAAAAAAATTTTTTCAGACTGTAGCCCTGGGGCCAAAAATTCCTACCATGAAGTGATAAAAGTCATTGCTGACTGAGAGACAATGTAGAAATTGATTAACCTCCTAAAAGACCTAATTATATTCAGTATAGTCTTTAGTGAGGATATGAGGGTGGTAAAATACAGTTTAAAAATGATTTTGAAGTCAAAAAAACTATGTACAAATCCCAGTTCTGCTACTTGTGAATTGTGTGCTTTCAGAAAGTTAATTTCTCTGAGCCTCAGTTTCTCTTTTCTGTAAAATAAGGCAAAAGACTAGGTGACTCCAAGGTCCCCTTCCAGCTCTGTTTTGAATATTTAATTCTATCCTGTTTCTTCGAAAATTGGTAATCAATATTAATAAGAAAGCAGCATGGTAGATTGGATAGATGGACAGCTTTGGAATCAAAGTCCTGCTGACACGTAGTTCACCCATATACTCTGACACCATAGGCAAAGTCATATAACTCCCTCATCAGCACTTCAGGCACTTCTCAAGACTTAAAGTTATAGATGAGTTTCCAATTTCCATGAATTAGAGGAAATTTTCACATTAGAACTTCACTACATCAATCACACCACAGATTGGGGGAAAATAATCACTTATGTGATTCTTTAAGCTTTGCAAATTGCACCGCATATATTATCTCATTTGCTCCTCACAAGAATCTTGTGAATTAGAATATTCTTTTCCTCTCCACATACAGAAGGTAACCTCTACCAAAGTCTACTTCCATTGCTTTATAATAGCATAAAAGTGTCTCGGAGGCTTTGACAGTGGCATTCTAATTCTGATAGGTCCTACCCAGCTGGAAAGACTTTGAATGTGGACAGGACTATCTCTTGTTCACGCACCAGCTCAGCTAAATAAGGAAGAGAAACTCACCAGGTTGGCCTAAGTCTGAAAGTTTTTCTGGTGGACCAGCCCAGGGAGCTCATAAAGGCCATCTACCACGAGGGGTTGCAATCTGAATTGGCAACAGAATCATCCAATCAATGAACTAATGGCTTCTCCAAGTACAGATCACTCAGACATTTATTAAAGTGTCTGAAGTATAAAGATAGTTGTGTATATAATAACAACAACAACAAAAAAACTCTTTCCCTAGCCATCCTATATTAATGGGAGCTTTCCATACTTCATCCTTGGAATGAGTTTCAAGATGCCAGGGAGAAGAGAGAAAGAGAAATGGCCTTCCGTACGGCACATTACACACTGTGCTCTGGTTTGTGAGTCTGGGGTGATGATACTGAGCTATCTTAGACCATCCCCTTTAGTCTCCTCTTCCCCCTGGGTGACAATGACAAACCCCTAGGATGAGCCCAGCCATTCAAGACCCAGTAGCTGGTAAACCACAAGGAGTCAACTGAATTAGTTGATTCCAAATTTCCTAGTAGGAAGTCCAGCAACATTTCGAGAGGGAGAGGTTCTAAATTGACTTTGATATCCCTCTAAGGTAGGACTTGCCATCCATTGCCAGCTTTCCAACTTCCCCACCCCTGGACGTGGAAAGATGGTGGCTTTGTTGGGCCATGTTGCCCTCTTGTGGTTTGACCTGTCATTGCTGGCTAGGTCTTCACAGCTGATATATAGTAATGGAAGGAAATTGGTGGAACATTGCACCTGACTAGGACCTGTTTACCCCTAGATCAGGGGATTTTGTCTGTCTGTCATAGAACCTTTTGGCAGTTTAATGACAGCGAGGGACTCCTTCTCAGAAGAATGCTTCTAAATACATAAAATGAGATCCATAACATTACAAAGGAAACCAATTACACTGAAATCCTTACCGAAATATTCGGTTTCTTTTAAGTTAATGGCCTCCAGGTTAAGAACACCATCTTAGATCATGGGGTAAGGATCAGACATTAACCCCTACACCTTCCTAACTTGCCTCCGAATTGGAAGATGATTTCTCTCAGTTTTCAGGGAAGGAATTGAAAAATGATTAGCTTCAGCAGCAGACACGAGAATGGAATAGAGCAGTCCAGACTTGAAGCATCCATTATGATCCTCTGAACCAGGGGTTATTAATCTCTGGTCTGGGAACTTTAAAAAATCATATTTCAATATAACTGGTTCCCTTTGTAATTTTATTTTATACATTTAAATACATTATTCTGAGAAGGGAGTCCCTAGTTTTCATCTGACCATGGAAGGAAGACCTCCACCTTAAACTCAAGCTTCTCTAAGCTAGTAAGCTTTTGGATTTTCAACTGAAATCCATTTGGATCCTATTTCTGAGCTCTAATCATGTCAGATAGGCAGGAGTCCAACTCTGATCTTCAGCTCTGACCAAAGAGCAGGCTCTCTTCCTCTTGCTGTCTCTCGTTCTGCTTATCACCATGTTTAGTCCCAGTTTATTTCACAAACTGTCCTAATGCCTGAAAACAAGTGATTAATTATTTTCTGCAACATTGTCTGGGACCTTTTTTTCCCAGCAGTAACAAAACACTATCAGAATTACAGTGTCAGAGAGGGTCCCTTTATTTATTTCCAGTACAATACAATAAACATTTAGTAAATGTCAGCTGTGCTCAGAGACCTGTGCTAGGAACTAGAGGAGATACCAAGCTTATATATCATAATAGTCCATGCCCTCAAATTGCTTGTAAAATACAGCCCATTATGGCTGAAGCACAATAAGTATGTATGTATGTATGTATGTATGTATGTATGTAAAATGATGTAAAATAAAATACAGTGAAAATAGTAAGAATTACTGAATGTCTACTACGTACAGGAGCGTTGTGCCAAGCCCTAGGGGACACTGAGCTGAATTAAGATATCTTCATCCTCAAGGAACTTACCAGTAGTAGGAGGAAGGGAGGAATTGGAAAAATAGTGATACCAGATGATTGAGGGTCTTGAATGCCAAGCAGAATAATGTTAAATACCCTTTAGGATACTAGGAAACCACTAACAATTGTTAAAAAGTGAAGAGGTCTATGTGTAAGAAAGATTATTCTGGTAGTGGGATGAAGAATGGATTACATGAAGAAAAAAAGTAGCAAAGAATAAAACATAGTATCCCTTTGCAGTTGTCCAAAAAGCGATACTGAGTATATATTTATTTGGAAGTATTAAGAGGAAGTATGTAGAAATGTCCAGTAGCCTGTAAATGCTGGGAAAAGAAGAGAGTTCCGATCTAGAGATAGAGATTTGCAACATAGAGGTGATATTTGTCAGTAACCCAGGGCTAACCATTTCTAAGCCTTCTCCACCTTTCTACAATGCAGGGGATATTGAGAATAGATTTTGCACTAGTACTGTTGTTATCAGTCCTTTGTTTCTAAAAGGATCAATGACATTATAGGTTATGTCTTGACGTGTGTATGAATTGGATTAAAATGGATTGGATAAAGTGCAGAGTTGTGCAGTCAGCCTTACTCTTCTCTTCCTGAGTTTTCCAAGTCCTTTGGAGAATTGCAAAGAGATGACACTCAATTGCTCTCTTATTTTTTCCCTTACAAGCAAAGAAGTATGAGTAAATTTCAGTAAACTAAACCATGGATCATCACCAAATAATGTCTTCTTGCAGTTTTAGTTGGCTGATTTGAAGTGAGGATGGCCTGGGATAGCACTGTAAATATCTCATTTGTCTGCTGCCAGTGCATGGCTGCCATGGCTTCTCTCTGTTGTGACTCCTGAGTCAAAAACCATTTGTACTCCTGTTTGGGTCCTCAAGTCTTATAGGAGTCACTTAAAAAACAACCACCCTAAGATTCCTTAGATGGCCCTGGTGGCCAGCTAGCCTCCTTATCCTCCTATCTAGCTCCTTGTGCTCCCTGCGGAGAGCAGCAGACTCAGAGGTCGGTCTCCCCAAGTGTTCCTCAGCAGCCTCCTGATCACTACTGTGTTTTCCTTCCTGCTAACAGCTGTTCTCCCGCTATCGCCCCCAGCAGCTTCCACCCTTTCCCAGCTGTCAGACAGTGGGCAGACTCTCAGTGAGGACAGCGGCGTGGACACCGGGGAGGCGGAGGCCAGCAGCAAGGACAGAGGCCGGCAACAGCCATCCACCAAGGGCAGAGGCAGCAAGGACCTCCCCCGGAATGAGGGGGCAGCAGAGGCAGCAGCCAAACCGGTAAGGAGCGGGGTGGGGCTGGACGCAAACCTGGGGAAGATTGGGGGGGGGGGGGTGAGATGGGAAAGGGGTGGGCGTGCCCAAGGGAGGGGTTTCCTAACTGTGATGCAGAAACCAATGGACAAGAGAGCTGGCAGATTCTATTTTGAACCCAGCCTATGGGTGTGGTGTGAGAAGCAGGGGCTGGTCAGCGGCTGTCTGCATGAACTACGCAGACAGGATTTTGCCGTACCCTGAGGGCGCCCAGTCACAGAGGTCTCATCACCACCTCCCTCCAACTTTAATTAAATATGCTGGCCTTGCCCTACCCCTAGAAACACTGAATCAGGACATCGGAGAGCTTCTCCCTCCCGCACACTGACCGAAGAGCTGGCAAACTAGAGACCAAATCTGCCAGTGTTGCCCAATCTCTATCACACCCTGGGAGTGGTGGCAAAAGATACCAGAATTTCTCTCTCTTCTGGGTGAGAACATAAGCCCTACTGAGCTTTGGCTGGCTTCTGGGTGACTCTCTTCCACATAAGGGTTATTTCCTGTAAAAAGCTCGGCTTGCAATAAATGTCCACAAAAACTGGGGATCGGTAAGCCTGTGATATTGGACAAGTCACGGACTTCAGCTGAAGTCACTTCCTTCATTATGGTAATTTGTAAATTTCTTGAGGATGAGGAATATATTGTATGTAGCTCTCCTACACTCTATGCTCATCATCCATGGTAGACTTTTTTTTTTTATTTATTTAATGTATTTATTAATTTATTTTTTGCTGAGACAATTGGGGTTAAGTGACTTGCCCAGGATCACACAGCTAAGAAGTTAAGTGTCTAAGGTCAAATTTGAACTCAGGTCCTCCTGGCTTCAGGGCTGGTGCTCTAACCACTGCACCACCTAGCTGCCCCTAATGGAAGACTCTTAATAAATGCTGAATGACTGGATGAGTTTTTTTAACTCAGTAGTTTGGATCAGCTGGACTATAAGGTTCTTTCTGGCTCTGAAATCCCATGATCCTTGGATAGGGCTGGCCAGCTTAGAAGAAACAAAACAATCCCCTTTTAGAGCCAGAAAGGCGCTCCAGCGCAGACCTTTAAGGGAGCCCCGGAAGTGGGTCAGGCATGGTGACTGACGGTAGCGTTCTCTCTGCCTCCAGCCTGGCCTCTTGGAGCCCACGTCCTCTCTGATCCGAGTGGTGAAGAGCGCGGCCACTTTGGGCATTGCTATTGAAGGGGGTGCTAACACGAGACAGCCGCTACCCCGGATTGTTACCATCCAGGTAAGGGAAGCAGCCACACCTGGGAAAGCGGGCTCCTCTGGGGGCTCCCCTAGACTCGCTAGGTGGCTCCTCCTGCCTGCTCCCAGGCCGCTAAAGTGGGCACTCAGGAATGCCAGCAGATGAAGCATTCTAAGGGCTCTGCCCCCTCTTCCCTACCTGTCCCCCACCATATTCTCTAGATCTTGGCAGAATTGGCGCTCCATCCAAACCTCTCTGGGCTTTGAAGCTTGCCGAAGATGGGATCTGGGAGCGAGGGCTTTGTCCTTAGCCCTCGCCACCAGAAGTCAGGGGCTGTACCCCGGAACCGAGGCTTAGAGCTGTAGACTAAGGGAGGGGAAGCAGGCCCTGGCCACCGAGAAGTGACGAGGGTTCCCCCTGTGCATGGGGGGTGGGGTGGGGTGGGGTGGGAGGGAGTCTGGGAATGGGCACGAGCCGGGTGCAGGGCCATCTTGCATTTGTCTGTGAGCCGGACTCCTCACGTGCATGTAGGTAAGGATTAATGAGGGTGGGCTCTGTCCAGGCCGCAGCAGTCTGTCTGAGCCGCCAGCAGCCAGCCCAGGACCATGGTGCTGGGAGCTGACCTCCTCTTCCTCTCATCCCTTTTCAGAGAGGCGGCTCTGCCCACAACTGTGGGAAGCTGAAGGTGGGTCACGTGATCCTAGAGGTGAATGGCGTGGCAATGCGGGGCAAGGAGCACCGAGAGGCTGCCCCGCATCATCGCCGAAGCCTTCAAGATGAAGGACCGCGACTATGTGGACTTCCTGGTTACTGAGTTCAATGTGATGCTTTAGGGGAAGGACCCCGGAGCCAAGTAGAAAGATGGCCCTAGGGAGAGTGCCGGGATCCAGGTGGCCAAGTCCAGCGGAGGCGCTGATGAGCTCTGCGTGGTCCCTGCCCCAAGCTCCACATCAGGCGCTCCTTCCCAGACCTCCTAGTGCCCCCTCCCTCTCCCAGGCTGGTGATAATGAGATGGCCGTGACATGACACGCCCGTTCCAACCAGCCTGACCCCCAGCCCAGATCAGGGCCCGCCGACTCCCCTCATCCTCAGGGAGGGTCCTGTTCCAGGGCACACGGTCAGCCTGGCTGCTGGCAGACAGACAGACAGACAGACAGACAGACTGACAGATCTTAGCATCCCCGGCCTAGCAGTCAGCCCCAACAGAGCTCAGAGTGCCGGAAGGAGGATGGGGAAGTAGAAAGGATGAAGAATAAGAAAAAGACCTAAGGGGGAGGGGAAGAAAGAACTCCAAGGAAAGAGCAGAAAAGGAAGCAGGAGAAGTTTAAGCTTTTGCTCATCCTTCCCCTGACCTGTTTACAGTTATCTCTACTTGGCTCCATCTCTGTGTTAAGGAACATTTCTTGTCTTTACCATGCGCTGAGCTCCGTTGTTCTTTCCCCTCACGGTGAACCCTTCTGAATCCCCTCTGAGTCAGGTCAGACGTTCTCCCTGCCTACCTGCTCTGGTCTCTTCCCCATGTTCCTCTGCTCATCCTCTTTGAAGGGAGGAATATATCCCACCTACCCAGAAGAGCCTGGCTCCATTCAGTATTCTTTCTCCTTCCCTCTGAGAAACTGTTAGCCAGAGCAGGGGTGAATAGAGAGCTCTGGGGCCCTGGCTGCCACAGGATGGTCCCCAGGAAATTGCCCTACAGCAATCTTAGTGCCACAGACTGGGTGGGCTGCAAGTGCCCTCCTGCCCTGGCTGTTTGTTCCACCCAGCTTACTTCTCTGCTGTCTTATTTATTATTTATTTTTCCACCCTGTCAGCCATGGATCCCAAGCTCCCCTCCTTTCCAGCAGCTATCCTGTCTGGTCATGCTGTGCACAGCCTAACAATGGATGCCTTGTAAATGGCCAGCAATGTCAGTGTATTTATATAAAGAGCTTGTGACTTTAATTTTTCAATAAATCTAACATGTTAGGAAAAAGTATACTGTGGGACATGCTTCTTCCCTTTGGAGAGCATCATTAGGTTCCTTGGTAGGAAGCCTCTTTACTGCCTCCCAAGGTTATTGTACAACAGTGTTTAATGAGTTTTGGACCTCTCTCTGATAGCTCTGTGGGCAAATCATTTAACCACCTCGGGCCCCAGTCTCCTCATCTGTAAAATGGAAGTAATACTACCTTAAAAATATTGATGCAGGGGGTTGGACTAAATGACATCCTGAGATCTTTTCCAAGCCTGTCTTATTTTATTTTTTTTATAAGCTCCTTGAAAACAGAGACTACATGGGATTCATTTCTGTGTTTTTCCCCATTCCCATTCCCATTGATTGATTCTGTGTTTGGGACAAAAACTGGGCAATCTATTCTGCTGTATGTCTCCTGCCGGCCACAAGGGGGCCAGCTTCATCCTGATTAAAGACCAATTTCCCTTCATCTCTCAGCTGGATTTGGAAAGGAATGAATCCTTTTAAGAACCAAGTCCTTCTAGCCTTTTTGGAGAGTCACTGAAGGTGCCCCATGAGGAGTTCACTGGAGGAAAGAGGTGCAGCATAATATTGCCATTGTGACTGTGGGTCTTGGTTTCCCTTGGTTTAAAATGGGATTGTTAAAACTTCACAGTTCTTATGATCCTTCCAAAGGCCAAATCTTAGGACATCTGTGAAATCCCCCTCTCTCCACAAGGCACTGTGGAGGGTTTCTGCATGATAGCCAGCTGAGGTGCTTAGAGAAGAATATTTCAGAAAGACTGTCTAGGACCCTAATAAATGTTTCCAGAAATAGTTTCTAGAGTCCATTTTATAATAACCTCAGGGCATCTAGCATTGAGTAATTTTTAAGTCTTTCCACAAAGGGATGAATCCTGAACTGGGTTTGTGAACCAGGCCAATTCCCATCAAACCAACTAACTAATTGGATCGTGAGGGATCAGGCAAAACACTCAAGACTCTCTCAGAGCATGTCCTCTGAGATAGATCTCCCATAACAACAGACGACGGGATCAGAGTGAGAGAATCTTACGGGAGAGTAATGCCTGTCCATCTGTGTTCCTAAGACTTTCTACTAGAGATATGTTGTAATATGGATGAAGAAGCCTTTAACATTGAAGTGCTAATGAAAGGATAAAATTAATATTCATCTTCATATCTCCAGTGCTTTGTATGTATTAACTACTCAATAGATATTGAATTAATAACTGGAGAGATAATTTACGTGTACAGATATTTGTGTGTATGTGTGTGTGAAACAACATGCTTTACTAGAATACACAATGGAGTGAAAAGACCTGCATTTGAATCCTAGCTCCAACTAGACATGACTTTGGGCAAATAATTTAATTTCTCTTGAGCATCAATTTCCCCATGGAGAAGCATATACAGTGAAAAGAAAACTGAACTTGGAGTTAAAAGAGTCCTAAATCTGACACTTGCTTTCTGTGTGATCATAGACAAGTTCTCTGTTTCCCCATTTGTAAAATAGGGATAGAAATGTGTATTAGCTCCTCCTTTGGGCAGTTAGGTGCTCTAGGGGGTAGAATGCCATACCTGACATCAGGAAGACTCATCTTCCTGAGTTCAAATTTGGCATCAGACCCTTTCTAGCTGTGTGACTCTGAGCAGATCATATCATCTTCTCTGCCTCAGTTTCCTCATCTGTAAAATGAGTTGAAGAAGGAAATGTCAAACCACTTCACTATCTTTGCCAAGAAAACTCCAAAAAGGACCCTGTGAGTTGACTACAATCGGAAAACAAATGAATAACAAATCTTCTCCTTAAGGTTGTCATAAGAATGAGTGGGATTTTGCTGATTGTGAAGTGCATTGTGTACTTTAAAGCTCTATACATAGAAACTGTCCATAAGTGAAGCTGTATTGGACACTGTGTTGTTCAATGGTTTTTAAGTTGTGTCTGATTCTTGATGACTCCATTTGGAATTTTCATGGCAAAGACACTGGAGTGGTTTATCATTTATTCCTCCAGCTCATTTTATAGATGAGAAAATTAAGGATGGGACTTGCCCAGAGTTACATTGCTAGTAAGTGTCTGAGACTGTATTTTAACTCAGAAAGATGAGTTTTCCGTACTCCAGGCCTGGGACTCTACCCACTGTGCTACCCATCTGCCCAAACACTGCATAAATGACAGTAATTGTTAAGATGGGATAATAACACTTGTATAAACATCCTCACAAACTTATGAGAAAAGTGCTTTTGTAAATCTTGATGATTCTTACTTAAAGTCAATAAGTCAGACAATAAAGAAGTGGACCATATAATCACCAGGCAGGAAGACCCTCTCTACTCACCCACATTTATCACACAAAAACATCATATCCAATAACAATGACTCACTTTTTTTTTTTTTTTTTTTTGCTGAAGCAACTGAGGCTAAGTGATCATACAGCTAAGAAGTGTTAAATGTCTGAGGCTAAATTTGAACTAAGGTCCTTCTGACTTCAGGGCTGGTGCTAGCACTTTAAAAAAAATTTTATTATAGCTTTTTATTTACAAAACATATGCATGGGTAATTTTTCAACATTGACCCTTGCAAAACCTTCTGTTCTAACTTTTCCCCTCCTTCCTCCCACCCTCTCCCCTAGATATCAGGTAGACCAATACATGTTAAATATGTTAATGTTAAATACAATATATGTATACATATCTATACAGTTATCTTGCTACACAAGAAAAATCAGAAAAATTAGAAAGAAGGTAAAAAATAACTTGAGAAGAAAAACAAAAATGTAAGCAGACAAAACCAGAAAGAGTGGAAATACTATGTTGTGGTCCACACTCATTTCCCAGAGTTCTTTCGCTGGGTGTAGCTGGTTCTCTTCATTACTGAACAATTGGAACTATTTGGATGCTCTCATTGTTGAAGAGATTCCCGTCCATCAGAAATGATCATCTTATAGTCTTTTTGAAGTATCTTGTTGATCTCCTGGTTCTGCTCATTTAACTCAGCATCAGTTCATGTAAATATCTCCAGGCCTTTCTAAAAGCATCCTGCAGGTCATTTCTTGCAGAACAATAATATCCCATAATATTCATATACCATAACTTATTCACCCATTCTCCAACTTACGGGCACTCACTCAGTTTCCGGTTTCTTGCCACTGCAAAAAAGGTTATTACTAATTTTGCACATGTGGATCCCTTTCTCTCCTTTAAGATCTCTTTGGGATATAAGCCCAGTAGTAATGCTGCTGGATCAAAGGGTGTGCACAGTTTGATAACTTTTTGAGCATAGTTCCAAATTAGCACTTTAAATTTTAAAAGTGCTTTTGTCATAATAATTATGTAAGACAAATGACAGGGTTATTTATAGTCATCTCTGTCTAGAGATCCTCATCTCATCTCCAGATTTGTTGCTAGATTTGAACCCAGGCCTCCTGCCTGATTCCAAGTCTAGCATTCTTTCCATAGCATCATACTAACATGGTCTGGACCTCAAACAGACTAGTCCTAGCAATAAAATTGCTACATAAATAGCTATGATTTTTTAAAAGATGTTAGGAAACCATTACAGGCTGTTACTGTTGTATGAACTGTAAGTGTTGTAAGGTTTACAGGAGGCAGAGGGAAGTACAGCTGCTGACCACTGCTGCCATATAAGAGTTGTAACCAGAAACATTTTCATTGGGAGCAAGGGGTGGTGAAGTAGTATATACTGGAAATGTCTGAAAGTTTCTCTTTTGATGCTGAAAATAGTGGATGGAGAGCTTGATGGGGTAGTAAGGCAATGAGTGAATGAGGCTCCCATGAGGCAAGTAGGATGTGGTACTTTCTAAAAGAGCTGGACATAAAAGGAAGATTCAGGTAGATAAGTTCAGCTATAATTTCTGTCTCTATCAAGAGAGGAAGCTGGCCAGTAAAAATGGTGTCAATTTCCTGTAAATTACCCAACTTGGGAAAAAGGCTCAGCTGCCCTATCCTACTTATAACCCTATTCCTTTTCCTGTAAAAAAATGTTTTAAATAACTTAATTCCATGAATCACTGAATAAGACTAGTCCTCTTCTAGGGAGGGGCAGCCCTCCATGCATTAAAGTGACCCAGAAAATTTTTCATTTCCTCCTCTCTTGTCCCAACATGTACATCCTAAATTTTGTCCATATTATCCTGAGAGACGAAGTTCCCTGCACCTAGAATAAGGCTTCCAGCAGGTATTAGTATTTCTTCACTCTAAAGTCCAGAATATCAGATTCCCCTTAAAAGAGTTTAGTAGAGCTCAGTGGAGGTTGGAGGGAAGGGAGAAGTCTGAGAGTCAGGAGATTTTGCTTCAAGTTCTACCTTACATTAACTTAGTGTATGATTTGGGCCAAATCATTTAACCACATTAGGCCTCAATTTCCTCACTTGAAAAATGGAGGTATTAGACTAGATGGTCAGTCCTTAAGGCTCCTTCTAGCAATAACATCCTATGTTGACAATAACTCATTATTTCTGTTTTTGAAGGTTTTCAAAGCACTTTTCTATTCCCTAATCTAGGCAGTGTAAATATTATTAAGCTCCCTTGTTGGAGAAGAAACTGAGGTGTTGAGATTTTAAATGATTCGCCCAGGGTCACCCAGTTAGTAAATTTCAGGGCCAAGGTTTGAACTTTGGCCTTTCGGTGCCATATCCAGCCCTTTGTACTATAACATATTGCTTAAAATTCTCTCCATCACAGACATTTTATAATAATAAAAATGTCATTAGTACCTAAAATTTGTATGGCAGTGGTCCTCAAACTTTTTAAATAGGGGCCAGTTCACTGTCCCTCAGACTGTGGGAGGGCCCGACTATAGTAAAAACAAAACCTCACACTCTGTCTCCGCCCCTCAGCCCATTTGCCATAACCCAGCCGGGCGTAGTTTGAGAACCCCTGCTCTATGGCAATATACAGTTTACAAAGCATTTTTTCCACAATGGCCTTGTCTTGGGCTTGTTCTTCACATCTCTCTCAGCCTCAGTTTCCCCTTATGTAAAATCATCAGTTTGGACCAAATTATCTCAATGGTCTCTTAATCCCTGGGAACAACGGAGTGGCTGAGTGGGGTGTAATTTTAAAGCCTCTAGGTCCTAGCTTTAGAAAAATAGCCTTCTCATTGAGGGAACTTTCTTTTCTTTAGAACGTTCTACTTTCAAAGTTGCCTACTGCCAAAATGTGTCAGAGCCCAGCTTCTGGGTTAGGCGAAAGCAGGTCATCCGCTCCTGGGGATGAAGAAAGGGATTATATTTCTGGTGTCACTCACCCTGATTTGGACACCTAGCGAAAGCCAGGGTTTGAAAGTGCTAAGGATAAATAAAGGGGCGGGAGGGCAGGCTGTGACAAGGGTGGGCTCTCTCCGACCACCATGAGTTGCCACGAGAGGGAAAAAGGATGTGGACAATTTTCCCAGAAGAGACACAAGGAAACCCTCCCACTCCTGTGTCAGCAAAACTTGACTCTCAGAACTGGAGGAACCGTGGGGTGGGGTACTCGCGTTTTTGCAGTTGGGGAAACCGAGGCCAGGCGGTGAAGACCGCAGAAGAGGGGAAGGGAAGGAAGGTAGTGGCGAGGGGGGTGGGGGGCACGGGGAATCGGGGATGGGAAGAAGAGGGGAGGGAAAGAAAAGAAAGCAGAGGGGAGTGATTTTGAGCCAAAAGATCGGGCGTTGTTTACCTCTGGCTACCTGTTTGATCTTGACCCCATTTTCTCTTCTGTAAAATAAAGGATGGCTCTAAACTCCTCCGGGGTCCCGTCCGAGCCTGAATGCTGTTACTTTACTGTTTGAGGAGGCCCGTTAATGGGCCCTCCCCACCCGCATCTCTAAGTGCCCTCTGCGGGAGGACGAGACTTTCCGGACACCACGGATTCTATGAAGGGCGGGCAGGAAAGGATGCGTCTCCTCGATTGGTGGAGACGGCTCACTCCCCGCCTTCCTGGGGCCGTTCCCTCTGTCCCATTGGTCAGGCCTCTGGAATTATGCTAAAATTGAGCCAAGCCCCCCGCCCCGAGCAGCTGCGGCTCCGAGATTGGAGACTATTGTTTGCAGTGTTTAACTCCAGGAAATTGACTACGGGAGGCGGGGAACAGTTGCACGGGAGCTGGGCTGGGTTGCTGGGCTGGCGGCTCCGGGCCGGGGATGCGGAGGACCGCGGCATCCCACTGAGGCATGACGCCCATCCCCACCTGGCATCAGGACGGCGGCGGCAGCAGCTCAGGTGAGACGGCAGAAATCACGCCCCAGAGCGGTGGACGGGAACTTTCCCCGGCTCCGGGGAGGCGCGGGCTGCTTCTGCGGCGTGTCCTGCGCCGGGCCCCAGCTCCTCAGGCAAAGCGGGGTGGAGAGACTGCGTGTTAGGGTACCCCACCCTGCGAGCCATCTCCGAGCTTCCCCGGACTTCTCAGAAACCGACCGGACTTCTTCCTCCTTCCCCGCCTCCTCCCACCCCTCCCCGGGCGGGGGCTCGGTCCCGCATCCGCACGACCTCGGTTAAAAGATCCCGGGAGCCTCAGGTTCTCCGTATGTGAACCCGGCGGTCTGGGAGATTTCTTTCATACCTCACATTCTTTCTATCCTTTAATCACAAGAAACTTGACTTTAGATCCTCACCTTAACCGTCCTATCTGCCGTCGGTCTGCTGGTAACATGGTCAAGCTTCAGTCTCGGTTTCCTCTCATCAGTAAATGAGGGGTTTGGATTCAGATGATCCCTGGAGCGTCTTCGAGCTCCAAATCCTTGGACTTCTCCATTCTGGGTCAGTTTGTATAGGTAAAGGTGTAAAGAGCCGAATTAAGTTGTCGCCTCTGAAATTATTTTTCCTTGATTCTATTACCTCCCCCGGGGAAGCAAGGATTCTTTCCCTCCCTCTCCCTCTCCTACAGTCCCAGAGAAGAGGTGCTGGACTTTCTGGAAGTTACAGGTGGCTGGGACCCCCTCGAGGGAAAGGGCCAACTTCTTAAATCCCTGAAGTGTTTCCTAAGGTGGGTTTGGTGGAGCGAGGAAACATCGTTAGTCATTTTCATGCATCCCTCTCTCCTGTGAAGGATTGGCCTGGAGCTTCTGGCTAGGAAGCAGCATTGTCTCTGATGTGGCTCTATTTGCCAGGTAGGCCCACCTTCCAAGGAAGCTCCTCTGAGGAGGTTTCAGGGATCTGGATTGCTTTCTGTGGTTGCTGTCTCGGGGCCTGAGTTGCTGTGGTTACCCCCAGGGAAATGGCGCCCTTGCCTGGGCCCTGGTTTGTGTGGGTCTCACTCACTAGGCAACCAAGGGCACACTGGCTGCGGCTCTGGCAAGAAGCTCTGGGTTGACCTATCTCATGCTTTCCCATGAGCCAAAGTAATTTCCACCCCTTTCTGGGGACTGCGTGTGTTTTGGCTGGGGGAGGGATAAGGTGAGAAGATCACAGGGACTTGGTCCAGTTATAAGATGAGCTTGTTCGGCATATTTTTAGTGATGCAACAGAGAGAAAAAGAGAAATGGATATAATCTAATGATTGGTGTGGGAGTAGGACTCAAGTCTTAAGGAAATACGCTATAGATGCATAGTAGACTGCACTTAAGAATCAAGAGATATAAGTTCTAGGCCTGACTCTTTAGAAAGCCTGAGGCTCAGATGACAAGTGACTTGCTCACCTGTAAAATAAGAGTTTGCAATGATAGGTCTCTAAGGTTCCTTCCAATACTAACATTCTAGAATCCCTAGGGTCCTATCAAGGTTTTATTCCAACCTTTTTTCTCCTTCCTCTTTTGAAAAGCCTTTGACTGGTGGGCACCCTTTATACACTTTTATAGTCATTTCAGAGAGTATCTTGGGACATTGAAAGGTTAAATGATTTTCCCAGGGTCACATAGACAGCAGTCATGTCATAAGCAGGACTTGAATCCAGGTCTTGTAGACTACAAGATCAGCTCTGTGTCTACTAAGCCATACTGCCTCTGAACTTCAGCTTTTTCTAAGCAGGGGATTTCATCAGCTCTCCAGGGTTGATGACTAGAGTACCTCAGAAGATGCCAAGTTTTAAGAGTTTCCAGGGAGATTTGGAAAAGCTGGGAGCAGATGTGTATCATCGTGCCTAGAGGATATTTTGAAAATTGATACTTGCCTTTTAAATTCCTATTTCTCCCACTCGGGGGAAGAAATATTTTTAAAGCCTCTAGGTTCTGGCATTAGAAAAATAACTTTCCCATTAGGGGAGCTTTCTTTTATTTAAAACATAATACTTCCAGGAAGAACCAGGCTTAGAAATCAAATCTCTTGATTTCAATGAACTGTGTGATCTTGGGAAAGACATTTAATATTTTGGAGCCTCAGTTTTCTCATCTGTAAAATGGAGAGTAATTGTCCTGCCTTTTCTCTCTCTACTATGAGAATCCAATGAGAATGGATGTCAGTCTTTAGTAAAATGTCAAGTATTGTCTTTATACTCATCATCTCATCACTTCCTAAATCTTTATAGGAGCATCTATTTAGATGTGGTTGGGACTTCAGAGATTACCTAGTCCCACCTCATTATTTTACAGAGAAAGAAATCAAAGTGCAATAACTTTTAAGTGATTTGCCCAAGATCCTCTAGGTGGGAAGTATAACATTTTCTGACTTTACATCTCATTAGGTCAAACAGCTTATTTAAAACTTGTCTTAATACTTTTTTATTGATTCTTTCATTTTTACCTATTACTTCTTCTTCCCTTTCCAGCAAGCCATCACTTATATAATATGAAGTGAGTGAGAGGCAGGCAGACAGACAGATAGAGATGGAGACAAAGACTGGAGGGAAAGACAAGTTGAGAGGAGAGATGAGGGATGAGAGAGAAAGAGAGAAGAGATAGATATAAAGACAAAGAGAGAAACAGAGACACAGAGAGATAGATATAGAGAAATCAGAGACAGAGAGACAGGGAGTGAGAAATAGACACATACAGAGAGAAACAGAGACAAAGACAGAGAAACAGAGAGAGTTTAGAAGCTAACTAATACATCAACCAAGTCTGACAATATGTTAGCAATACTCAAACTTTTTGATCTTAGGACCACTTTTATACTCTTTAAAATGAGTGAGGAACCCTCCCCCCAAAGAGTTTTTGTTTAGGTGAGTTTTATCTGTTGATATTCACTATTAGAAATTAAAATGTCTTAGTATTTTTATTTTTTTAGTATTCATATAATTTATATAATATATGGTTTAGTATTATTAGTTTTGAATTCATGGACTTACAAAAAAAACAAAAAAAGGTCTCAGGGATACCCAAGGATTCCTGAACCATACTTTGAAATCCTCTGATATCAGCAGGGTTTACCAGTCATAGATAGTCCCTCACCATTGCAGAGGAGAGAAAGAACTGCCACAGGGCCAACTTAGGTCATAATAATTATACAGTGTTTATTTTCTGTTTATTGTTATTGTTCCATTTGCACTGTGATAATAATTGTTTTGTTGCTTTTCATTATGCATCTGTTCATCTAAGTGAATCTGTTTACTATGCTTCTCTGAGTTCTTCACATTCAAATTTGTTCCAGAGAAGTACTACTGCATTTGAGTGATTGACTTTTAAGTGTGTCAGCTTTTTGTCTGATTGCCATAACCCTGGAAACAAGAGAGTGTCCTAAAATACTTGTAAAATGAATTTCCTCTGTAAAGGTATGATTTAGACTTGATGCCTACTGAGGTCCCTTCCAACTCTGACATCCTTTAAAGAAGGACTTTTTAAACTTTTTCCATTCGCAACCCCTTTTCACCTGAGAAATTTTATGCAACCCCGGATATATAAGTATATAAAATAGGTATATAAATCAAACATTTACTGATAGTAAATCATAGCTTCACAACTTCCACATTCAGTTACAAGACTCCATATAGACTCACATACCACAGATTAAAAAGCTAGGAATAACCAGTAAGACCACTGATGACATCGAAATCAAAGGAAGTTAGAAATGGAAGTAATTTAGTTATCTGTAAAATGTGCAGGATGAGTCAAAATTTGTCCATTGAGAAAGGGAAAAGAGACTGTTTCTAACTCCCAGATCAAGCTCTTAACATGCACTGCCTTGGGTGTGATTTGGGCCTATGAGGGACATAAAGCCAGCCCAGAGGGGACCATCAGGAAAAACCCTACTTTTGTGAGAAGGAAAGTGGTGAGAGACATTTAATTCATAATTTCAGACGACCCCAGTTTATTCTTCTATCCATTTGATCATCCTTTCATTTGGTGAAACAGCCCAGCTGGCACCCTAGCATAATCAGTGTTGCAGGAATCATGCTTATTTGGAGGGACTGTATACTCTTTTTCATAGTCATGAGTGCTCTTAGGAATTATGGAGCATGGGCTTTTTAAACTTGTGAGCAATGGGCAACCCAGCCTTGAAAAGTTTTGAACAGAGAAGTCACAGGATGATAGTTGTATCTTAGGGCAATGAACCTGATGTCCTGTGCATGATAGACTGGAAAGGAAGCTACTGCAGACCAAGAGAATATGTGAAAGTCTATTGTAATAGTCCAGGTATGAAGTAATAAAGGCCTGGACTAGGGTGGGGTCAATGGAGGAGGCAAGGTAGGCAAGAACTCCTGGACCGGAGGGTATATACTGGGCCTTCCTATGCTTTTCTCTTACTTCAGGGTGAGTACCATTCTCCATGACAGGTGTCTTTGGCAACCATAAGCCAAGCTAAGATTCTGTCGCCAAATTGGATGCCCTGGGCTCCCCCGGGGCACAGTCTGATAGCATCTTTAACAGTGTTGCTTAGTGCAGCCACCTGGACTCCTGCCAGAGACCAGCCCAATATTGGGAGATAAAAGAAACTATTCATCAGCATCCAGGACATGTGCAGAGGGAGGGGCTAGGGCATGGAACCAAAGCAAAAATATATCTGGCTGACAGGTCCCTTTGTGTCTAGCACCATGAAGGGAAAGGATAGCTGTTTCTCTGAGGGAAACTTACCCTCTGAATGATCAAGCAAATATAATTAACATGGCTGAATTATCATCTTTTCCCAGAATTGAAAGGAGATGTCGCTATATTTCACATCCTTGCTACCCTGGCTTGATGGACCCAAAGCTGGTCCCACAAGCAGTAGGTGAATCCTTGGTTACCAATGGCTTTCAGGTGACCTTGGCAAACACTCAATAGAGCCTTCACCCTCTCATTTCACAGATAAAAGTCTCATTTTTCTCAGTAGTGACTGGATGAGCACCTGTTGGGGGGTCTCATAGAAGAGATTTCTTCAGTTCAATTTGGATTGAATTCCTTCTGAGGTCCTTTCCTTTCTCAGATCCTATAAGAGCTTTGAAACTCAGTAAGACAGTCAAGGTCATGGAAGTCAAAGGATGTCAGAACTGGAAGATAACTTAATTCATCTTTAAAATGAACAAGTGGGACAGGATTATCCTTGGAAGAGAAAATAACTTTAGTGAAGTCATTTATTAAAATAAAATACTGTCCAAATGCAAGATCTTATATAGAAGAGAAAAATTGATTCAGCTTTGGCAAATTGGAATAGTCTTAAAAGAAATTCAAGTTTCTTGTGAAGGAAATTGTCTAGTAAGCTTAGAAGTCATAAAATAAGTGCTGTGTCTCTTGTCTATTCTCTTGGATGGGATGTCAGACGTTTTTATTTTATCCTTGAGATCTAGAAAATGGGAGAAAGAGTAGATTGAAGATGGGGCTGCAGTGTTACTCATTAATGGAAGCAAGATTGATCAATGGAGGAATGGGTGATACCCACACCAGTTTTGTGATAAAATCTTTGATCCTGCCTACAAGGGCATCTTAACTTATTGATCATCAAAAGATGATTTCTAAAGACAGAAGCCACGTATCAGAGTCTATGTATGTTTTGGGTAGTAAAAGTAGTTTAGTAACAGGTCTGAAACAGAGTCTCAGAGGTTAACTCACCATGGATTTCAGTGGTAATCATTGTCTGGACAGTGATTTGAAGCCAGGTCTCTCTTAACTCTGGGCCCAGTGAATTCTTCACTAAATCATGCTACCTGGGATCAGGGTAAACTGATATCCGAAAGAAGCATCTTGCTGAGGCTGAACATGTTCCCTACCCACACTTATTTCCTAGATGCTAAACTGGTGATACTGCTGAAGCAAAGAGGAAGTGGGTTAGAGGCCTGAGGAACACCCTGCAAGAGGAGTCACTGCACTTTTAGTACTTCAGACAGACAAGGTAAATGAAACAGCTGGACAAGAACATAGGCTGGAGGACTCAACTTGTAAAGCCAGTTGCCATTTCCCAATAACTAGACATCCTAACTGGTCCAGGCAGTCTCTCTAGGAGGCAGCTGTATCCTCAGGCCTAGCAGCCTCCCCCACCCCTCCAGACGGTCTCCGGTTCATTCAGAGACTTTCAATGGCTGCGAGAGCTTCACAATTGTAATCCTTGTATCACTAATTGCAGAACGCTGCTTTCTTTAATCACCTCCTCATGGAAATGTCAGGCCATGATATGCCCAGAACACAATAGCCCCAGCAGTGCCCAAGTCACTGGAGGGAAGCTGAAGATCATTAGTGCCAGAGAAAACCCCACTGCTGAGCTGGGGAAGAGGGGGGGAAAGACTCTATTGGGCAATGGTGGGCTTACTGCTCCTCTGGCCTTGCTCTGCTGCATAGTACCTGTGTGGCAGGCAGGAGCCAGGCTTTATGGAATAAAGCCATCCCCCATCTCCCCTCCCCACCCACAATAACAATGACAATTCACATTTCTGTAAAAGGTAAGGTTTGCAGAACATTTCCCTCACATAAATCTTGTGATAGAGATAGTACAAATATTTCTTTTTCTTCCTTCCTTCCACTTTCTTTCTTTCTCTCCTTTCTCTCTCTCTTCCTTTCTTTCTTCCCTCCTTCCTTTTTTCTTTCTCTCTTTCTTTCTTTGTTTCTCTCTCTTTTCTCTTTCTCTCTCTTCCTTCCTCCCTTCCTTCCTTCTTTTCTTTCTTTCTTTCCTTTTAAGTAGCATTTTTTGTTTTATTATATTGTCTCAGCCTACCTACAAGCAATTAATATTTCTCCAATTATTATCCATTCTGTCTTTATATATGTGAAAAAGTATTTTGTAACTGTATTGATGCAGTTCCCGTATGTCTTGGCAGGTAAATTCACAAGTATTTTATACTATTTATAGTTATTTCAAATGGAATTTCTCTTTCTTTCTTTTCCTGGTGTTTTTTATTTTTAAAAAATATACATAGTTTTCAACATTCACCACTGCAAAACCTTGTGCTCCTAATTTTTTCTCCCTCCTTTCCTCCACCCTCTCTTCTAGACAGCAAGTAATCCAATATATGTTAAATATGTGTAATTCTTCTATACATATTTCCACAATTATCATGTTGTACAAGAAAAATAAGGTCAAAAGGAGAAAAAAATAAAGAAACCAAAATGCAAGCAAATAACAACAAAAAAGTGAAAATATTATGTTGTAAATATTTCTTTATCTTTTTGATCTAGATTGGTGATATTATTCATCTGGGTAACCTCCAGTATAGAAACACCCCCGACCAACATGTTAGCTAGAGACCAGCTTCTTAAAAGTGTGGTTCACAACTCCATATGGGATCTTATAACTGAATGTGGGTTTGTGAAATCATGATTTATTACCAGTAAATGTTTGATTTGACAACATATTTTATATACCTATACACCCGAGGTTGTGTAAAAATTTCTCAGGTAGGAAGGTAGAAGAGAAGATTTGCTCCGTGTCATATGGGACTAACTCTTTGGCCTTCCTGTCTCCTTTTCTTTTTTTTCTTTCTTTCCTTTTTTGAAACATTCTTTTTTAAATTAAATAGTATTTTTTCTCTAGTTGTACATCAAGAAAAATTTTAGCATTCATTTTTATAAGATTTTGAGTTCCTAATTTTTTCCTCTCTCGCCTTTTTCTGAAGATGGTAGGCAATTTGATATAGTTTACATATGTACCACCATGTAACATATTTCCATATTAGCCACAATTTTAAAAGAGGAAACAGAAAGGAGAAAACATGAGAAAGAATAAAGTAAATTTAAAAATATGCTTTGATCTACATTCCAAGTCTATCAGTTCTTTATCTGGATATGGATAGCATTTTTCATTATGAATCTTTCAGACTTGTCTTGGATTATTATATGGCTGAGAAGAGCAGACTCATTTATAGTTACAATGTTACTGATGCTATATATAATTGCGTGATTCTGCCCAATTTACTTTGTATCAGTTCACACAATTCTTTTCAGGTTTTTCTGAAATTTAAGACAGATTTTCTACATACTATACATATTGATTTTCATGGAGGTAGGAATAGTAATAACATTAATAATACCTTACATTTATATATTGCTTACTATGTGGCAAGCACTTTGCCTAAGTGTTTCACAATCACTATTACCACTTGATCTTCACAACAACCCTGGAAAGTAGGTGCTATTATTATCTCCATTTTATAGATGAGGAAACAGATTAAATAGCTTGCCTAGGCTCACAGAGTTAGAGTTTCTGAGGCTCTAGATGGAGGGTTCAAATCCTACCTTTAGCACTTATTGACTGTGTGAACTTAGGCAAATTACTTTCCCTCCCTGGGCCTCAGTTTTATTATCTGTAAAATAAAGACTTTGGAAGAGATGTCCTCTGAGGTTCCTTTCCAGCCTTAGCTCTCTGGTCCTTTGGCTTCCTGGAGGGAGACAATGTAGGAGAGATGGATGGGTGGGACAAAAATTGATAATGGAGGAGGGAAGACAATTCACACATGGATATAAATTTATAGGTTATGTTTATAGTGATCCATTGGTGCACAACAACTCAGGGTGCTGAATGCCATCATTCTTGACTCAGCATAGTTAAATACCTGGAAAATATGTAGCTGTGGTGCAGAAACCAAGGAGCAAGGAAGCTGCAGAAAGATTCATCTTTTCTTTCAGAAAAGTACCTATATGATCCCAATGGAGAGATAAGAGAAGTTTTTTTCTTCTTTTTCTCCATCCCCCTTCCTACTCCCACCTCATTCCAGCCTTTTAACTACAAGACATCTGAATGTTTTTAATTAAAAGGCCACAGGAGCTCTAAATTAAAGCTTTAAAGTAGAGTCCCTTTATAGCCATAGAATGGGGTTGAGGATGAGGAAGAATGGATAGAATTATAATTTTTGTTTTTGTTTTTAAAAATCAGATCTTTGGATTCCTTTAAAATTTTTTATTTATTTCATTCAATGTTTTCCAATTATGTGCAAAAAATTTAGCATTCATTTTTTAAAAATTGAGTTCCAAATTTTCCCTCCTTCCTGCCCTTTCCCATCCCTTTAAACAGCAAGCAATATGATATTAATTATACACATGAAATCATTTAAAACCTATTTACATAATAGCCATGTTGCAAAAGAAAACATACCCCCTACTCCCTGAAGAAAAATAAAGCTAAAAAAAAGTATGCTTCAATCTGCACTCAGAGTTCATCGGTTTCTCCCTTGGAGGTGGATTAGCATCAGAGTAGCCAAGTCTTTTGCAGTTGATCATCCTTACAATATTGCTGTTATTGTGTACAATATTCTCACTTCACTTTATATCAGTTCACACAGGTCTTCTAAAGCTATTCTGCCCATCATTTCTTATAGCACAATACTCAGTCATAATCATACACCACAACTTATTTGGCTATTCCTCAATTGATTGGTGTGTTCTCAATTTCCGGTTCTTTGCAACCACAAAAAACTGCTATAAATATTTTTGTATAAATAGGGACCTATGATTTCAACCTTGTTGGGGAACTCTTGGTGTAGACGTTCTCTCCTTCAGTGCATATTATCAATTCACCTGCTACTTCTAGGGTGCCCAAAACTTAAGCGATTTGTCCAGGATTACACAGCCAGTGTTTGAACCCAGGTAAGCCTGCTTTGTGTCCCCTATATTCTGCTACTTCTCTGAATTGTATATTATTAGTTATATAACACAGATCCCACAGGGGATGCAGCTCAGCACGATGGAAACAGCTTCGGGCTTCGAGGTTCTTACAGAGAGGATTATAGTAACCTGAGTGCTGCTCTAGCCATCGCTGAATCCAAATTCATCATTTTACAAGAAGGGAATGGGAGACTCACTTAGAGGGGAAGGGGCCTTGTTTAAGGTCATACAGGTAGTTAAGTAGCAGAGCCAGAATGTGAACCCAAATTTCTGACTCCAAACTTCTACCATTGAACTACCTTGATGTACAGCTCTGAGCAAAGTCACTTCCCCTTTCCCCTTTCTCTATCTGTAAAATGAGGGGTTTGAACTAGATTGGTTTCTAAGGGCCTTTGCAGCTCCAACATTCTGAGTTTTATGCTCTAACATTCTAGTGTTCTAAGGTCCCTTTCAGATCCAATGTGCTATAATGCTGCGATTCTTTCCCTAGCCGGTGAGAGACCCATACAAGGTCTCTAAGGGGTTAAGATCTCTTAAGCTGCTTGCTGCGTACACACACAGACACCCTTCTCGTTCTCTGACGAAAACTTGTAGGAAATCTGCCTGCTTCCTGCGCAGCTTGTGAAGAAAAGGCAGGGGGCGGGGAAGGGGTTGAGGGGCAGAGATGTGGGTCTGTGAGGGCTCCTTTGCTTTGCTGACAGAACGACCTGGAAGTGTGCCAGGGAACCCGGGAGAGATGGAGGGAGGGAGGCAGAGCAAGTTAGAACAAAGACGAGCCGAAGTCTCCTGAGAGCGGGACCTGACTGGGGAGTCCTCAGGACTGTCCTGGGCAGAAAGTGGTGAGCAGGAATGGGGCCGGGGAGCCGAGGGGTGCAGCCCTTTGGGGTCAGAGTTTCCAGAAAGAATAGAGGGAGAAGCAGATCTCTGGCTGTAACTGAGGTCATATAGAGCAGTTGGGTGATGGATATAGGAATCCTCATCTCCATGTGCTGCCCCTCCTTCTCCCCTTCCCACCAGTGCACACACTAGTGGGGGGGGCTGCGGGAAGGAATGGATAAGCCGCTGTGAATTTCTAGGGGTTACATCAGCATCTAGAAAGGAGGCAGCTCGGCTCTGGGGATGCAGCCAGCGGGGCTGTAGTCATGAGACCTCAGGGTCCTGGCTAGAAGGGTGGACCAGTGGGTTGGGCCAGGATGAAGTGTTTGGGAACTTGTAGCAGCACCACAACTAATCTGAGCTCTGATCCAAAAGGCAGAGACTCAGCTAATCCGATTCAGCCCCTCGTCAATGAGAAGGGTCATGGTTTGAGACTTCTTGAGATTGAGTCCTAGGTTTCTGTTCTGAGTCTTTTGGGCTTCTGGGGATTTAAGCTCCTGAACCCAAGGGCTCTGCCCAAGTGGGCAGAGCCAATTCTTCCCTCCTTGAGTGAAACTGCTTTGACTTAATTGTTAGAATGGGGCTGATAATAGGGGTTGATGGGAGTGGTGAATATGTTTGGGTTGGTGAGCCCAATGAGGTTGGGCCCAGTGGTGTTGGACTCAGATTTACTCTATGGGAAGCTCAGGGATTTGGGAGAAAATCCAACATTTACTGGGTGCTTATTTGGTCTTATAAAACCATTGAGTCTTGAAGTGAATAGAGCATGGCCTCTAAGTGTTGGTATCTCTCATGAAGAAATGACTGTGTTCCTTATAGGGCAGTGGATGACGTGGAAGAGTATTTATTATCAGGGGGCATCTCTTATTTTGTGTCCTCTGTGAGTTGAAATAACTTGGGTACTAGTTGATGTGCCTGAAGAAGATCCAGTAATTAGGGGTCACCACTTAGTCACTGTATGACTTTGCACAGTTGCTTTAATTTTCTGATTTACATTTTCCCCCTCCATAACCCTTTTTTTCATGGAAGTTTTAGAGCTAGACAGGATCTTAAGGATCATATTGTTCAACCTCTCATTTTATAGATGAGAAATAGCAGAACAGAGGAGTGAATGAACTTGTCCAAAGTCACATAGCTTCTCAGGGCCACAGCCCAGTTTTGACTGGCTTCCTCAAAGGTTTGAAGATCAAATGAGATAATAGGTGTGAAATTCCTATGAAAATGATTTTGAATATCCAATTATTATACATATATATTTATATATATATACACATAAGATTATTATACTCTGAGAAGTGTGAAGAACAAGATTCTGAAAGAAAAAAAAAGAATTTCTCCCCCTCCATGAGAGACCTGAGTACGTCCTTTACAGCTAGCTAGAGAAGATGAAACTATAATAATAAACTCCATCATTTCACCATGATAATCTGCCAGGGCCATATGTCCATGGTGTCAAGGATGAGAACAGGCCAGGCCAGTGTCTTGGAACAGATGTAGGACCTGGGGACTTATAGGACCCTGTCGGTCTATGAGAGGGCAACCACAGATGACGGATGCTCTCCTCCCTGTAGTCAAAGTGAGATTTCTGTCCATGGTGACTCATCCCAAGAGACAGGAAGTTCCCCTTTTTACACTCTTGGGCCTTGTGATTGGGTAAATGGTAACTGAGAAACCACATTGAAAAAACCCAAAAAACCTTACTCTCCAGCTGGCTTCCTGGAGCCCCTCCATTTCGTGCTTTTTTTTTTTTTTTTTTTTTTGCATGGGGAGAGAAGAGCACACCTAAGTCTTCACAGAGTGGGTGCTCCAATCAGAGGCACACCCATACTAAGAAGCTGGGCCAGTTTGATACTTTGGGGACAGGTGGTGGGAGTAATAGTACCACCATTGTGGTCTGTTTACCTTTGTGAGTTAAATAGAATCAGTATTCACATTTTATAGCCAAAGATTTGTATAAAACAGATCAAGGACTATAGGGCTTAGAGTCAGAAAGGATTTTAGAGATCCATCCCAGTCCCTTACCAGTGTTAAACAGCTAATAAGAAGTAGGACTTTGACTTGAACTCGGGTCCACTGGGACCACTGTTCTCTGCTGCTCTCCTATTAGGGAAAAAGGAAGGGAATTTGCATTTATATAACTAAATGTTGTGGTTCAGTCATTGCAGCTTTGTCTGATTCTTTGTGACCCTCTTTTGGAAGGTGTTTTGGCAAAGATACTGGAGTGATTTGCCATTTTTGCCTCCAACTCATTTTACAGATAAAGAAATAGGGGCAAACAGGCTTTGGTGATTTATCCAGGGCCACACAGTTGGGAAGTGTTTGAGGTGGATTTGAATTCAGGTCTTCCTGATTCCAGACCCATTGCTCTGTGCCACTAGCTGCCTCTAGGAGGGAGAGATTGACTCTAGATTTCTCAGAACGTTTGAATTCATTCAACTTTGTGGGTACTTGGAGACTGGGCAGGGCTCACGATTCTAGCAGTCGAGAAAGGTCAGTACAGGACTACTTCTGGAGAGAAAGAGTCTCTAGGGAGCTACAGAGCCTGAGAAGTTAGTGTGTAACTGGGACTACAGGCAGGCTGCCTCTTAAAGGGGCTGGGAGGAAATCCAGGCTAACTGTCAGCAAGCATATATAAGCACTTGCTACAAGCCAGACTCTGCTAAACATTACAGAGACCCACAAAGGCCAAATGACATATAGCTGCTGAGCTCCAGCACTAGCAGGGTGTGCCTGGGAAAGAAAGCAGGGTTTGGAGTCAGAGCACTGGACTCTCATGCTTATTTATGCCTTCTGGCCCTCAGTTTCCTCATCTGTAAAATGAAGAAACAGTGGCCTTTCAGGCTCTGAAGCTATGATCTTAGTTCTCTACCCTGGCTGCAGCCTTTTCCCCCTGGATACAGTGTGTCTCAGGGTCTTTCTCTTCACTCCATTTTAGTCCTAAATATCTTAGAGATTTCCTCCTTAAAAACAAAAGTGAATCTTTTAAAAGGTACATCTGGAAGCATTGTGGAATAGTGTGAAAGCACTGGTTTGGGAGTCAGAAAAAATGGGATCCATGCCCCCAGACTCCCTGCTCTAAGAGAGACTCAGCATGTAAGAGGAAAAGTCGCCTTACTTCTCAGGGGAATTCTCTCTTTATATCTATCTATAAAGTAAAGGAGTTAGATTAGACCAGCAGTTCTCAAACTTTTTGGTCTCAGGACCCTTTTTATGGTTTTTTTATTAATTTTTGGTGAGACAGGTTAGGTGACTTGTCCAGGACCACACAAGTAGTATTTGAGGCTGAATTTGAACTCAATCCTATAGACTCCAGAATTAGTGCTTTATCCACCGTGCCAACAGCTGCCTCTCTTTTATACTCTTAAAGTTTATCAGAACCCCTCTCCCCAAAAAGCTTTTGTTTGTATGATTATATATGTATATACACACATATATGTGTGTATGTGTATGTACATATCAAGTTTCCAAAATAGAAACTCAAATGTTACTATAATAAAAATAGTTTTGACCTTGAGGACTCTGTGAAAGAGTTTGGGAGACTTTCAGAGAACCGCCCCTCTAGCTGGTCTCTAAGCTCCCTTCTTGACCTACTGCTCTATGATCTAGGATGGGGAAATTAAGGAGTCTGATCTTTGGAGCACAAGTTGCATCAGTTAGGATTCCTGCTTGGAGCTCTCCACACTGCCTTCCACCCCTCTGAAAGCCATGAAATAAAAGCCATTTGGCCACTGCATACTCCCGACTGATGTCATGGCCCGTGACAGTGGAGTCTGTGTCTCCAGCTGCTCCAAGTAGAGAGTGATAAGTCAGTCCTGGGAGCTGATCCACACTTGCAGCTGCCTCCTCTGACCAATTTCAGCTCAGCCCCAGGAGGGAAGAACTGATGTCAGGGGGAGCCTACCTGGCAGACCCCCAGGGAAGTGGAAGCCTTTGGGCTACTGTTCGACCTTATTTACTTCTCATCATTCCCTTTCCTGTTCAACTCACCTTCCCTCCCTTTTCTCATCTATTTTATTGGTTTTTTATTATTAAAAAGAAGTGCTGGAGAGGAAAGAGTCTGGGAGGTTGGAAGAGCTAGATCTGCCATCATGAGTGGATGGATGCCTTCCCTGCCCTAGTCCTGTTATCCCACCTATAAAATGAGGAATTTGGACACGCCAGGGTTTCTTAAACTTCCACTTTCAGGAATTGGTACACATCCACGATGGCTGTGAGAAAGGATGAGTGGGAAAACAGTAGGATGAGAAGTCAATAACAATACCTACTTCAGGATTGTGGTAATGAGATCATACAAAGTGCTTTGCACACCTTAAAGTGTTACATAAAATGTTAGCTGTTATTTTGATGTAGGGGTACTCAAAACTTTTTGCTCTCAAAAATCCTTAATTCTTAAAATCACCAAATTTAAAAACTATAAATATTACTTTTCCTTCCCTTGACCTACCATGTCCACCCATGACTTTCTCATAAGTTCCTAGTTTCCTAAGCTGCTTCTAGTCACTCACTTGTGGCTGTGAGAGGTGGGAGAGTCTTCAGTAGAGAATTTATCCAAGGCATACTTTGGGTTGGGAAATATTTGACTAGAAGATTCTGAAGGTCTGTTCCAGGCCTGATGTTTCATAATTCTACATTCTTGAGTCTCTTCTGTTACTAACATATTATAATCCCACCTCTTGGGTGGTGTGGATAAGCACAGCTCAAAAGACCACCTCCTCTCCAAGGCCTTTTTTAGTTTCCCCCCCCCCCTCTCCCTTTCAAAATCATTTTTGTTTTTGGTCCAGACCTGGAATTTTCATTGAGATAAGGGGGCTCTTTTTAACAATATAGATTAGTGACTCTTTTTTTTTCTAATTTATAGTTTTTAAATTAAAATTAATCTTGGTGCCTAGAACATTGAGAGATTAAGTCACTTACTCAAAGCCATACAGCCAGCCTGTGTCTGTGGTAGAGCTTGAACGTGAGTCCTTATCACTCTTAAGTAGTACAGGTCAACCCCTCCACTATGTCATGCTGTCTTCCATTTTACTTTGTATTTACTTATCTGCCTGTGTTATATCCCTTGCAAATTAAACAATTTTGAGGGAGAGAGTGTGTTGAATGTCTCTCCAGCTCCTATTGGCATATCTATGGACACCAGCAGCCTGCACATTTAATAAATATTGTTTATTAAATTTGTTATTTATTAATTTACTTAATAAATAATAAATATTAATAAATATTTGTGGAACTGAGTGGACACCATTTTTAATTTTATCTTTATCTTTAAATTTACCTCCTACTGAGTAAACCAGGACTGCCTTTTCTTTGCCCAAGATTTACCTTACTTGTAATTCTGGGTGGGGTAGTGGTTAGAGAGCTAGCCCGGAAGCCAGAAAAACCTAGATTCAAATTCCATGTCTGACATAAGTTTTTTGACCCTCACTTAATCTCTTGTGCTCTAGATAATTATGTAAGCTATATATTGCATAAAGAGTGCCAGCTTGACTTGGTAGAAGGAGTTTCCTTCATTAAGAATTTCCTATACCAGGGAAATCACAGCTCCTTTTCCTGTCTAGTCCCTATGCTGTCCTTATCCAAATTTTATGTCTCAAGACTTTTAGTGAAAAGTTCTCTGTTGAAAATAGTTTTTTTTTATTTTAGGTAGTGAGGGGTTTTGCTTTCTTTACCTCAAGGAAAAACTATGGTAGTGATTACTCTGTAAAACAAATGCCATCCAGTTCTAAATGCCATTCTAGGTAAAAATGGTATTTAACCAAAGGATTGCTTAAGAGATCACTCACTGAGTCAGCTGGGCTTGGAATCAGGACAACTTGGGATTAGAAACTTCCTCTAACACTAGCTGTGTGAACCTGGAAAAATGACATAATCTCTATGAGCCTGTGGAGATATATTATCTGTAGTATTTACCTCAGGTGTTGGCAAAAGTATACTAGTCAATGTTTAATAGTTGGTTCTTTCCCTTAAAATAAATACGTGCAACACAATTTTAAGTTTCATTTGTATTATTAATATTTTCTCCATCACTTTCTTAATTCTAGAAATCAATAAAAACAATAAGCCATGAATGATTTGTAGCACTTACTAATTTCCCAGGTGCCCACATTTATACTAAAAATCAGCTTTTGAAAATCAGTACTAACTGGTTTCTGTACAACCCTGCTGATCAAAACCTACTCTTTAAAGTTCCTTTGAAACATGTTTTTTTAATCTATTATTATTATTAGGTAAATAAATCTTTTCATATATTGAGTTTTGCTTGAAGTGGGGAATCCTTGTAAGCATTAACATTCCTTTTTCATCGTGTCTCTCATGAAAGAGGGGGTCTGGCAAGAAAAGTTTTATGACCCCTCTCAAGTCTAGAGTGACAGCACTGAAGTGAAGGACACAAGTGACTTTCCCTGGCCACCCCACCCCCTTTCAGGGCCTCCTTCATCACTATACCAAATATGGCCAGCTCAATGCTGCTAGCTTGTGTAACCGTAGGCAGATCCTTTCTTTCTGAGTTCCACTTTCCTTCTCTTCAAAATGAGGGACTTGGTTGGATTAATATTCTTTAGAACGCTTTTATTTCTGATGATCTATAGCCATTCAGAAAGAGAATCCTATTACATGATGAGAAATTGTCTCATTACTATTTTCACTTTCTGGAGGAGGAAACTGAGGGTCAATGCAGCAAGGTGGTTTAGGTGTGGCACTGGACATGATAAGATCTCTTATAACTTATAAGTTAGGGAAATACCATCAACCTCTTTCTCAGACTCAGTTTCCCTATCTGTAAGATGGGGACAATAATGCTTGTATTGCCTATCTCCCAGAGCATTATAAAGGAAACATTTTGTAAACCTTAAAGCACCCTGATAATGTGTATCATTACTGTTATTTCAGATGATGAAAAGGAACTGGAGGATGTAGAAAGCCAAGGAAATTCCACCTGTTCTCTTTATGGGTCCCCTCAGCAAGACCTTCGGCGGGACATGGCTGAAGATGGACTCCGCAGAGCCAGTAGGGATTTCCTAGAACTGCAGAGCACCGAGTGCCCTAGCAAACGCTGCCCGCAGCAGGTGTACAAGCGCCGCTTCAGCTCTGACTCCATCAGCCCCGCGGATCTGGGAGAGGCTCAGGCTCGATTGGAAGGGTCACATTATGGTGGGGAGGAGGACAGGCTCTCAGGCCGATCTGACATCAGTCTGTACCCCCCGGGACATGGTCCAGGCCCAGGCTCTTCGGCATCAGCAGACAGCATGTCTGAGAGTGTTGGTCAGTTTGGGGACAGCTCCGAGTCTCCCACCCATTCCTCCTTTGGGTGTCACCTGAGACCCGGTTTTATGGAGTCAGCAGACAGCACACCCGAGAGCACTAGTCAGTCTGGTGACAGCTCGGAATATCCCTCAGAGTCAGAGGCAGCTTCCTCTTTGGGTGAAATCCCTCCGAGAACGCCCCCAGCCAAATCCTCCCAGAGCCACTTTTTAGGCCCTTTGCCCCCTGAGGGACTGCAGCAAACCCCAAGTACTAAGGGCAGAATGAGCTCTGGTGATTGTTATGAAGAGACGCCTGGTGGCTTTATGGGAACTGTCACTCAGACAGGCTCTGCAGCCTCTCAGGACCTGTCAAACTCTAAAGCCCACATGCCCCAGAGTCCTGCCCATAAGTTGGAGAGGGAAGAGTCCAATTCTCCTTTTCCATGGGGGGAACCCCAGCCCTCAGACCAAATTCCCAAGCCCAAGAAGGCGTCCGCCGCAGCACTTCGTTCCCAGTTCAGTGGTTCATTCTGCCCCTTCAGTCCCCCAAAGAATAGCACCCCAAAGAGGCCAAACCAAACCAGAACTCCCAGGCAAGGGAAAAATGTGCCTGCCCACTCCTCATCCGAAGTCTCCAGATATGGCAGGGGCCAGCTGAACTACCCACTGCCTGACTTCTCCAAAGTGGAACCCAAAGTACGGTTTCCTAAAGACGAAGAGAGCTACCGTCCCCCCAAGGGCAGGAGCCCCTCCAAGCTGCTCCAGGGCTCCACGAGGCCCCTGGTCTTCAAGTCCCCTGCCGAGATCGTACGGGAGGTGCTGCTCAGCAGCGGGGATAGCTCCTCTCAGAAAACCTCTCTCCATTCCTACCCGGTGGCCAAAGTGCCCAAGGAATTCAAGACCCCTCAGCAGGCAACCGAGCTGGTGCGGCAGTTGCAGGTAACCACTCACAGCAATCTGGTCAGTGGGGCGGCAGCTGCGTTGCCAGAGGAGTCTCAGGGTCCCCATGCTCCACAGGAAGTGAAAGGCCCAACTTGGGTCCCTTCCATGACTAACATGCCATTTAACGATCAGGACTTGAAACAGTCAACATTCTGAAGGCTGGGGGTTCAATCACTTCCATTTGTGTATATGTCCATTTGATCCCATGGGAGCCTTTTTATAAGGATCTGAATTAAGGATTATACGAATAAGGATTCCTTTATAAGGAATGAAATCATCAAAAGGAAAAACAAATGGTGAGGAATGATTAAAGTATTCTTAATTGAAAAGGATACAGACCCAATCTTTGTGTCAGAAACACCTGGATTCAGGTACTATGTCTGATTCATATTATGTCTGTATGATGGTGGGCAGGTGACTTCATCTCTCAGTTCCCCAGTCAGCTCTCTGGATCGGAGTTCCTTACTGGAAGCTCTTTGTGTAAATGAAATCACAGATCTAGCAAAATACTTAAAGAATTGGGAAGTGCTCAGTGTCCATTAGCATGGATTTGGTCTGCTATTTATTGTGTAATTACTCAGTATCATGCTAAGGGAATGTAAAAGACAGGATCCCATCACGTGACTGTTCCATTTGGTGCCCACGCTAATAGATATCCAACTGTGCTGCTTTTCCCTACAGGAGGACTATCACAAATTGCTCACCAAATATGCAGAGGCTGAGAACACCATTGACCAGCTGCGGCTTGGAGCTAAGGTACAGAATTAAGATCATTACAACTATGTCTGCAACTGCCCATGATTGATGTGAGCAGAGGTAGCATCCCTGGTTCTTCAGAGAGAACAGTGACCTGCTCAGTGAGAGTCTGCTCTCAGAAGGGTATTGCTCCTCAAAAGGTGGGCAGGTAGTGACCACTAAAGTACTCCCAAACAAGGCGTCAATGTGCCTGCCCACTGTTTCTTAAGCACTGTAAGAAATGCAAAGTGCTTTACAAATACCTCATTTGATGAACACGATAACCCTGAGAGGTAGGTACCATTATTGCCCCCACCTTACAGGTGAGGAAACTGAGGCATACAGTAATTAAGTCACTTGAGGATGAATTTGAACTCAGATCTTCTGACTTCTGGTTTAGTGCTCTATCCCCACCCAGCTGCCTAACAGAAAAAACACTGAATTATAATCCAGGAAATCAACTTTGCCACTAACTCAGTCACTTCATTTCTCTGAATGTAAATGGGAATAATACTATCCACCCATCCCTCTCTTAGGTAGTTGTCCCTAGAACTTTGTAAGATAAAATAACATTAGTGAAAGTGCTTTGGGAATTATGAATTGAAGATGAGTAAGGTTAGTTTATATTTGTATGTTTTGGGGTTTGTTTGTTTTTTGGCAACAATCCTAGAATTTCTAGCCACATGGCTCTTGTGCACTTTCTACAAAACATTTGGCCCTCATGTCACTCAGTTGGCCTGAAAAATGAATACATAAGAATTGGAGGATGTCAGAGAAGCTGGTTCAAATCTAGCTCCATTGCTTGAGGACCTTTATGATCCTGTGCAAGTCATTTAACTCCCTTAGTCTTGCTTTAATCATATATGTAGTAAGAGTCGCTTCTGCTTGAAATCCTATGATTTATGTGGAAATGCCTGGCAGGCTGATCAAATCCCCACAGAATTTTCCCCCTGCCCCCACATCTTCTTCTCAAGGGCAGGTTTGTATTTTGCATTTTGTTGCTTCCTCTTTCTGGGTTTTACTTCACTGTGGCTAAGGAACTAAAGCCAGAGGGGAGGAAACTGAGCTCTGTTGTAACCTCTTATAGTTTCCTGCCTTTATCCCCTCAGCTACTCTAATTTGGGGCTACAGACATAGGCAGGAGCTGGGGCATATTTCTATTTCCAGACCATATGCCCTGCCTGTTGAGTAGTTGAAATTCAAGTCTCTCCCTTACCAACCTACCTTAATGTGACCCCATTGCTTGAATCCCAACAGAAGTGCCTTTTTTTTCCTTCTCCCAGGTTACTCCCACTTGTTCCACTTTGGCTCTAAAATATCTGATCTTTGAAATATTGTGTGAATGAGGGTGAGGCAAGATAAGATTAAGGGATAGGGCAGTGTTATGGAGAGATTGCTGCAAAAGCGTACCCAAGGCCCTGCTTCTTGTTCCACCCTTTACAACTAACTTGAGTCAGTCACTTAAAACTTCAGGGCTCTGTCTCCCCATCTGAGGAGAGCATGCTATCTTCATCCTATCTAATAAGGTTAAGAAAAGCTATTCTCCCTATTTTAAGGATCTAATGAGACAATATGTACAAGAAAACATCTTGTAAACTTGGAGGTTTGCAAGTAGATAAGAGCAATCATTGTTATTAGTGGAGGAAGAATGGAATAAATTGAAGGCCCAAGAGATCTGGGGATATGTTGTTTCTCCGTGGCCCCAATGAACAACTTTCTAGCTTAGTGTTCCATTAGGGAAAGAGGCTTCCCCTACCCGAAAATGAGATGAATTGTTTAGAAGTCTTAAAGACAGGTCCCTGGTATGTCTCTCAAGTCCTGGTCTATCTCCTCTCAATCACGTCAAGTATCACTGAAAATCAATGTTTTTCAAGTTGTGGGTTTCCAATTGTTTCTCTATCTCCCTATCATTTTGGCTCATCTTGTCTCATATCCTGGGAAACTAAGTCAATAAGAAGGACCCAAGTAGAACGGGAAAGGAAAAACAACTGTATGAATAATTTATATGCACATAGCTCTTCAAAGTCCACACAAGGTTTTCCTATGACAATGTCTTGAGATAGGGAGGTAAAGCATGAAGCCCTGAGCTGACATTTACTTAGACTTGAAAAACTGCACAAAACGAAGGAGTAGTATGTCTATAATAATATGGCAACACTTCCCACTATCAGAATTGGTTTATGAATATGTGATTCTGTGATTTCTAGCACAGGCGCATCTGAGAGCTTAGAGAATGACCCAGAAGCCTAAGCAAAGATGCCTTGGACTTTGTGAAACATGGTTACCATGATGAAGCTCTTTTGTATATGTTATATATCTGAACACTTCCAGTCACTTGTAGGACAGTCCACTGCATGAGAATTTCCAGAGACATATTTAATAGAAAGACAAGTTTAAATACACAGAGAAGGTCCATACAAGTAACTAAAGCCCTCCAGGACAGTATCTTTAAAAACACACACACACACACACACACACACACACACACACACACACACAAAGGTTTCAATTTGTTCTTTTCAATAGTATAATTAGCTCTGAAGTGTGAGGGTCTGTTCAGAAACATTAGCTCAGCAGTCTGGGCTAGCTTTGGTTTTATAAACAAGCTAAGAATGAGAGACAGGATGTAGCAGCTCAGTAATCTCAGCAACTGGGAAGATTGAAATGTTGGATCTTTCAAGCTCAGAGTTCTCAACTGCAGTGGACTTAGCCAATCCAGTGTCTGCAGTAAATATAATGAGCCCCAAGGAGCAAGGGCCACTGAGTATATCCTAAGGAAGGATGAACTAGCCCAAATTGGAGATGAAGCAGGTTTTGTGGTTGATCAGAATATGCTTGGGCCAATAAATGACCTGTCTGATTGGGGTGAGGAAGGAAGGAAGGAAGGAAGGAAGGAAGGAAGGAAGGAAGGAAGGAAGGAAGGAAGGAAGGAAGGAAGGAAGGAAGGAAGGAAGGAAGGAAGGAAGGAAGGAAGGAAGGAAGGAAGGAAGGAAGGAAGGAAGGAAGGAAGGAAGGAAGGAAGGAAGGAAGGAAGGAAGGAAGGAAGGGAGGGAGGGAGGGAGGGAGGGAGGGAGGGAGGGAGGGAGGGAGGGAGGGAGGAAGAGAGAAAGAAAGAAAGAGAGAGGGAGGGAGGGAAGGAAGGAAGGAAGGAAGGAAGGAAGGAAGGAAGGAAGGAAGGAAGGAAGGAAGGAAGGAAGGAAGGAAGGAAGGAAGGAAGGAAGGAAGGAAGGGAGGGAGGGAGGGAGGGAGGGAGGGAGGGAGGGAGGGAGGGAGGGAAACTGGTGCTTATTAGGGTAATTTGTAACAACTGCTACCTTTCTAATGCACACATCAGTTATCTTGTCTTCCTGATTATGGCATCAGTGACCCTCCTAACTTTCTAACCCTCTCAAATGCCAGATATGGCTCCTGGGGAAAAAGCTCCAAATTTGCACCCAGCTTTTATGCTTCTTACTACTCTGCTTACAGGGTACAGCCCAGACCCACTAGTAAGTCCCTCTTTGAAAAGGAGGCAGCTGTTCAGGGACACAGCTGTGTGACTCCTCAGCTTTCTCACCCACACCTTCACCCTGTCTCTCCTTTTTATTCTTTTCATTTGAATCCATTGTGTTTTTTTTTTCTTCCATGTGAAACCTTTTTCTTTGATAAACCAGATGAAGAGTGGGGGGTGGGGCCCTGAAGAGCCCTCTTTTCTGTACAATTTGCTAGTTAACTTCACAGCTTCTTTACATCATCGGGTTAAGGGGAGGGGGGAGAGGAGGAGACACTTCCTATTCCTTACTTAGTCACAGGAGAACAGGGAGAAAAACAAGGGATGCTGAAGAAATGGTCCAGCGCCCTACATGCTCCAGTCCCACATCCCTCTCCTTGGGTTCCCTAGGGATTTGTGTTACCGCAAATAGAGAAGACAAAGCTTTGCGGCAGGAACTGCCCCTTGGGTAGCTCAGGATCACCAATAGAAGTGTGGGGCGACTGGTCTCACAGAGAGAGGGAGGGTGAACAGATGGCGGAGGGGATTATTAAAATCCAGCTTTGTTCTCCATCAGGCCCCATAAGGGGGGAGGGAGAAGGGAGCCAAGCAGCTCTAATGATCAACACCACTTTGGAATAGGCTTTCCAGAGGAACGTGAAGAGAAGCTTAAACAGGGACTCTGCCAGAAGATAGGCTGCCTTTGTGGGGTGCTCTCCTCCTCAGCATTAGCAGAGCAGGTCTGAAGTCCGAGGTACATGTCCTGACCCTGGGTAGACAAGTGAACAGTGAAGCAAAAAGACTGACCCCTCTTCAGTTTCCTTTTAAACAAACAGATGAATATGATGTTTTGAAAAGAAAATTGTATTTGTAGTTGGAAGACCTGGGAGACCATTTAAGTGCTGGATCTGCCACTTCCATGACTTTGGGCAAATTATTTAATCTGTTTGATTTCCAGCTTCCTCTTCTTCAAAGTCTGGATGAAATCTCAGATCCCTCCCAGTGCCAAACCCTTGGATCCAGAACTTAGGTGTCTGCTCCAGGCAGTCACCTTGGCAAGCTCTAGGCTTATTTTCATAGAACAGTTGTATGATGCAATGAATAGACTGCCAGACCTGCAGGAAGAGTCATCTTCCTGAATCTGGGCAAGTCACCTAACCTGCCTCAGTTTTCTCATCTGTAAAATGAGCTGGAGAAGGAAATGACAAACTACTCCAATGTTAAAAAACCCCAAATGGAGTCAGGAAGAGTCACTGAAAAATGACTGAACAACCAATGTTTATTTCAATGTGGATGCTATAGCTCCAAACATATCTGGACTCTTGTGATAACACACAAAAAGTTTGGCCCATTATTTTATTGCCAAATTGTTTTAGATATTAAGTGACACACTTCTATGTAGATTATTCACAATATTCACCAGACACTATTATGAATTCCCTTTGGCTAATGTTCAGGGTTACATCAACCTGAAAAATGGGAAGATGGGCATCATTTGGACCATTAAAGGCTCTAAAGGCCATTCCTAAAGTGGAGTTTCCATAATGTCTTGAGCAATGATAGCCCTTTGAATAAGCATATAGATTACCAAGTGGAATAATTTAGAGATGACAACATGAATTTAGATATCCAAGCTTTACTATGAAAAAACAGTTGCATTATCTTATGTAAATTCCTCATGCGTTAATGGTGATGATAGTTAACTTTTTATAGTGCACCTTATGGTTTACAAACTGTTTTATAGCCATTAAAAATAATAAGTGTCTACATATAGTTTCTTAAGGTTTATAAAGCACTTAATATACATTATCTCAGCTGAGATTTACAACCTGTGAAGTTGATATTATCCCATTTTGTAGTTGAAACTGAGATACAGGAAGGGAAGTGACTTTTCTGTGATTAGACAGTTAATGGATATTGGAGGCAAAATTTGAATCCACGGTCATACTGATTACCTAGTATACTGTGCTGTTTCTCAGTCTCATTTGATCTTTATGTCACCCTGCTGACAAAAGTCCCTATAGGTCAAAGCTATGGTTTTTCCAGTAATGCTATGTGGCTGTGAGAGTTGTACTATAAGGAAAGTTGAGCACCATAGAATAGATATTTTCACATTGTGGTATTGGAGAAAAAAATTGAGAGTCTCTTTAACAGCAAGGAGATCAAATATATCAGTCAAAATAACTCAAAAGAAATTAATTCAGGATATTCACTAAAAGGTCAAATACTGAAACTGAAGCTCAAATACTTTGACCATATTATGAGGAGTCAGGACTTGTTGGAAAAGACCTTGATGTTTCGAAAGATTGAAGGCAAAAGAGAAAGAGAGTGGCAGAGAACTAAATGGATAGATAGTATAAACAACAATAATGAACTTGGACAGACTTCAGGAGATAGTGGAGGACAGAAGGGCCCATACTATAATTCATAGGTTTACAAAGATTCAAACAGGACAACAACTGAACAACAAAAATGTTCCTCCAAGATGCCCTATGAAGTAGGTAATTAAATAGATGTCATCCCATTGTACAGGAAACTGAGGTTTATATAGGGAAAATTACTTGCCCAAAATCCATCTTTCTTCCTTGGAAAATCAAGCTTATATATTCAAAGGTTTTGAGTGTTAGAATTATAAAGAGCCTTGGAAATAATCCCTTTCATCTTAAAAATAAGGAAACTGAGATTCAGAGATTTCAAGAGAATTTCTCAAGACACTTTCGTGAATTAATGATTAGTAACTCATTAGTAATTAATTTCTATGGATTAATTAATTGCAGAGCCAGAATTCAAGCGTTGGTCTTCTGCCTCCACCTAGTGTCCTTTCTTTGGCATTGCTCCTTTTCCCTCCTGGTCCCAGAGGCAGGTGTGCTGCTCCCCATTTTCAGGGTTAATTAGTTATTTAAGATTACCCATGTGTGTGATATGGTTACCATTTCCCTTTGAATTTTCTCTTTCCTTCACTGATCTTGATTTCTTTCAGATATGACTCTATCTTCCTATCTTCTTACAGGTAAATTTGTATTCAGATCCGCCAAAGCCCAGTCACAGTGTTCACATGGGGACCCTACCCCATGGGACCAAGGTCATGTCCTTCACCATTCCCCAAGCGAGGATGGCAGAATGGCAGTCAACAACCCACACTGGATCACAGGATTTGCTGGACTCAGGTGAGTTTGGAAGGAATTAAATCTCCTAACTGTTTTGCAACATCCATCAATGTCCCAATTATCCATCTAGTAGTGAGAATAATCATGAAGGGCATGAGTTCCACATCTAATAAAGAAGGTGCTACTGAAAGGACTAAAACACACAAAAATAGGAAGGAGGCTCTAAAGTCCCACAGACCCTGGTCATACCTGCTGACATACCATTGCAGTTGCTTTCCTGGCCCTGAAAGGTTCATAGAACTTAGAGCTAGAAGGATTTTAGGTTCTCTTTTCCAAACCCATCATTTAACAGAAAAGGAAACTAAGACCCAGAGAGGGAAAGTAATTTGCTAGTGGTCTTACAGCTTCAAACCAAGCTCTTCCATTTCTAATACCCTGTAATTTTCTCTGGGACAGTTAGGTCGTTCAGTGGATAGAGTTCCAAGCCTGGAGTGAGGAATATCTGAGTTCAAATTCAGCTTTAAACTATCATACTAGCTGTGTAACTGTGTAACCCATCTGCCTCAGTTTCTCAGCTTTAAAACAAGCATAATAATAACACCGATCTACCAATGTTGTGAAGGTAAATGAGATAATATTTGCAAAGTGTTTTGCAAACCTTAGAGTGTTACATGAATGCTAGCTATTATCATTAACATAGACAATGAAACCTCATATTATCTCCATGGTAAGCCCTCCTCAGTGGAGAATTTTAGAGTTAGAAGGGACTTTAGAGACCATTTGATTCAGCTCATATCAAAATAATACTCCTCCATGCAGCAAACCCAACAAATCCAGCTTTTGTTGGAAGGTTTCCAATGAAGAAGAACTTACTTCTTTTTTCATGGATTTTTGTATTCTGTTTGGAGTTAACTACTTTTTAATTTGCCCACTGATTGAATTGTAATTATTTTCATAAAGACCATCTACCTTGGAACGGTCTCCTAAGATGTAAGGTCATTGATGAGAGGGACTTCTTGGTATATTTGAAGCCTTGACTCTGCCTCTTCTCCCAGGTGCCCTTACACTGCTCCACTCATATCAGCACCTAGCATTCATAGTTAGAAGAGACTTTGGTTTGATTTCCAGCTTCAGCACTTAATAGCTATGTGACAAAGACTGCCCTGAACCTCTAGCTATAAATGGGGAGAATAACTATATTAACTAGGTCCAGGAAGAAAGACTCTTCACAATCCTTAAAATGAATAGAAATAGTCATATTTTGAAGGATCTCTATTAGCTTATTTATCATTGGACAGAGACATGACAGAGTACTAAAAGTTAAGATAATATTTCTTTGGGGAACTGAAAACTATGCTTCTTATACTCCTAATAATGATTTTAATAATAATAGTTACCATTTTTATTGTTTCGGGCACATTTATAAATATTATCTCATTTACAGCTCTGGGAAATAGATAGGGTTATTACCCTTATTTTACAGTTGAGGAAATTGAGATAGATAGAAGTTAAATTACATGTCCAACATCATACAGCTAATAAGATCTAAGGCTAGGCTTGAATTCAGGTCTTCCTGATCCTAGGACCAGTGACTTAGCTGCTTCACCACCTAATTTCATTTTTGATCATTCCACCATCCTCATTATATAGGACTAAAGTCTGTTTTATGTTTTTATGTATGTTGTCATTGTAAGTTTCTAGTATGACTAGTCCAGTGGCATTGATAATCAATGACTGGGGCCCAATGGGCCCTACAACATAAATACTGGGACTTTAAGGTCCCTGATATTTTCCATGATTATTGGCCTGTGGGAATAGGAGACTATGCTTACTCCCTATTCCTGCTTCAAAAAGCCAGTGGGATCTTCTGGAGGTTCTGGGACTATTGTACCCTTTTGTTTTGTGTTTCTGCCATGGAAAGAGCCACTGTTAAGACTCCATCCCTGATCATGAATCTCAACATTGATCTATTCCAGAGCTGTCAGCAACTCAAGGTGACCTAATTCCATCCCCAGCTGCCTCAAACCCTGGCCCACTGACAGATGGCACTGGCACCTCTATGCTAGAGCCATCTGTGGGAGATCGTCTGACTCAGACACTGGCCAATGAAGTGGTCAAGTTCCTAGCACAGGTGAGCAAAATCCCAGCTATGTAGTATGTGCAAAAAGGACAAAGGAACATTAAAAAAACAAAAAGCAAAAGCAGAAATCTGGATAATATGATGGTATACTTAGAGAACCCCAAAGACGCTTCTAAAAAGCTATTAGAAATAATTCAGAACTTTTGCAAAGTTGCAGGATACAAAATAAATCCACATAAATCCTCAGCATTTTTATACATTACCAACACAATCCAACAACAAGAGATACAAAGAGAAATTCCCTTCAAAATAACAGTCGATAGTATAAAATATTTGGAAATATATCTACCAAAGGAGAGTCAGGAATTATATGAGCAAAATTACAAAACACTTGCCACAAAAATAAAGTCAGATTTAAATAATTGGAAAGATATTCAGTGCTCTTGGATAGGCCGAGCGAATATAATCAAGATGACAATACTCCCCAAACTAATCTATTTATTTAGTGCTATACCAATCAGACTCCCAAGAAACTATTTTAATGGCCTAGAAAAATAACAAAATTCATATGGAAGAACAAAAGCTCGAGAATTTCAAGGGAACTAATGAAAAAAAAATCAAATGAAGTTGGCCTAGCTGTACCTGATCTAGAACTATATTATAAAGCAACAGTCACCAAAACCATTTGGTATTGGTTAAGAAATAGACTAGTTGATCAGTGGAATAGGTTTGGTCCACAGAGCAAGATTTTTTGTTTAACCTTTTTTTTCTGCATTACAAGGAAGTGTACAATTTTAGGGCTGGGGAACTGTGAGACTAGGTCTAGAAGTGACTTGACATAAAAACAAAACTTATGAACAAATTAACATGTAATTTTTAAAATATTTAATTAAAAAGTAAAAACTATATAATTATAGAATATTAATTTGACAGATGGGAAAGCTAAGTCTAAAAGAAATGATTTGTTGAAGGTCACACAGATAATTATAGAGCTGGAATAGATTCTTGGCTCACAGTCCTGGGATTTTTTTAAATTTTGAGCTCTTTTTGGTTACTTGAAAATCAAATTTATAGTTTCTCCCATCAAAAGAACTTATCTTTCAAAAAAGCATAGTATCATAGAATTTTCTCAAAGGACAGTAGAGAAATGTAGTCTTAAGCCCGCCAGCAGACTGCTTCCACACTACATGTGGACATAACATAATAGAGCCAGGAAACTGAACTGCTCTAAACACACAACATGCATGGGGCCCTGAGGTTAAGACCTAAGGTCTGAAAAGGATGCAGACGAGACTGTCACTCTGAGCAGTCTGCAAGAACTGCTGGCTAATGATGCGTGTGATTTTTCCCCTTTAATCCAGGTGGAATCTTTTGAAGGACTGGTCCAAGAAGGAACGTTGGTACCTCAGGATCAGCTCAAGGTACCAGTAGCTACTGTTCTTCTCACTTCAGCATTTATCTATAGAATCTGAGTTAAACATCTATCTGTTATATATGTATTTATTGTTACTATTATACTTGTAACTAGTCAATTACTTCTGAGCCTTCATCTCTCCCCTACCCCTCTAGTTTATTATAATACATATATAAATATAAAAATTTGTATTTACATATAATTTTATGTAGTATATTTATATTTTATTTATGTAAATATATGTCACATGTATGATCCTCAGATATTTATTAATATACACATATATTATATATACACATTATATATATACATGTTATAAAACTATACATATAAACTATATATATATATATATACATATAAATTACACTGATTTGTGTTATATATATTTATGTGTATTTGTACATAAATATATGTATATATACATCAGTAATATTAAATATGCATCTTTATAAATCAGTAGCCATATACATAAATATGTATGTATAAACTATGAGTAGATATTCATAAATAAATGTATGTATGTATGTATGTATGTATGTGTGTGTATATATGTCTTCATAAATCAGTGGCCAGGTGAGAATCAAAATTAGTAAAGGCCAGAGCTCTGGCCTGCCTGTCAAGGCTTTGAAGACCACCACAGCAGCTTCCATGAGGCAGGTTATCTCCTAGTTTTCAAGCATCAGGCTGTTTTGTATACTCCCTCCTCCTATACCCTAAGCAGTATCATGACTGGCTATAAGTCGCAGGGCTGCAACCTTTCAGATATGAGAGCCAAAGTTCTCAATTCCTGGTGCCAGAAAATGAGGATGAGTAGTAAAGGAGGAGATGGGAGGGGAAATAGCTCCAAATCTCAAGCAGCAAGAGGGAACCTGTGCTGACTGGGAGAGCTGAGGGGATGAACATGCTGACCCTCATAAAGGAGCTAGACCCATTTATGTCAACTTGGAAAATCTGACTGGATGCATAAAACGGCATCTGTCACTAGCCTTCATATTACTGAAAATTGATTTGCATTTGGGGTTAATAACTGACTGGTATGTGACTGGCTTGGTTGGTATTTTATCAAAAACACTAGGAATAATCTTAGTAACATCAGGTTCTGAATTTTTTTTCTTTTAAACTTTTGGGAATAATAACAGCCTCAATTCAGTTTACAAGAATTTCTTAAGTGCTTATTATATTCCAGATACTGTGTGGTGGGTCGCTGGCTGTAGTAAGGAAAAAGGAAAGGAAGGGTTCTTACCTAGAAGTAGTTTACATTCTCTTTGGGGGCAGAGGGGTATAAGGATACTCACATGTGCAAAGATAAGTAAATACAAAATACATATGCAGAATAAATTAAATTGGGGGAATCAGGGAAGAGCTAGTAGAAGGCAGTACTTGAGTGGATCTTTGAAAGGAGTTAATTAAGGAATTTCCACGTTGAAGGGAGTACATTCCAGGCCTGGACAAGAGCAGGGAGATTAGAAATCAATCTAGTTTGTGAAGATGGTAAGTAGAAGGTATAATAAATGATTCTAAGCTATCAGAGCTGAGATTTTAACCCAGGTGCCCTAGGAAACAAAGCTAGGGACTAATCCACTCTGCTATGTTGTTAGAAGTTGTCAATTCCTGAATTAATCACAAAGGGACATTGACTGTTCCTAGCTTTGTATAACTGCTGAGACATATACTAGCACCCGATGACTCTACGAGGCTCCTGCGGCCTCTGAAAGCTCATGCTCCTGCCTGTGTTCTTGTTCCAGGGGCTATGGAGGCTGAAGGAAGAACAGGATGCTTTGGAGAAAGCCTTTCTCTGGGCACGAGGAGAGCATAGACGCATGCAACAGCTCCAGACATCTGAGGTGTCGCCTGGTGAATTTGATCCTAACAGGTATGTGTTAGGGAAGGGAACCCATTGCCTGCGAGGATGATATCTGCATGGCCCTGGGTTTTATTCCTAAAATTTCCTTAAAGATTTTGTAATTATGTTCTAGGGGAATTGCAGTTAATCTTCAGGTATTCAGAATAATCTACTGCAAGGCTAGTGGTAACATGTACCAAAGGATGCCTGTGATCCACTTAGTGAAAAACCCAATTTGTGGAATATTTTTAAAAAGTGATAGTTTCATCCCTTTAAAGTATTTTATACATTAAGATTATGTAACTTGGTATTAATAAGTAAATGAGCTAATGGGGATAAGTACTAGATCTATAATTTCATCAGTATAAGGGGCTCATTAGAAGGAACTTTCTCCAACAATCTAAGTTGGCATTTATTCTGCAACTTGAAATATTAGAGCACTTCTTAGAGCACTGAGGGATTAAATGAGTCTGTAACAAGTATCAGTGCCATAGGTTCTGAATACAATTTCTGCCTCTCATGATCATTTCCTACGAGACTTGGTCAAGTCATTTAATTTTCCTATACTAGGTCTTGTTTTCTTTGTTTAAAATTTTTTTTCTCCAATTATACATAAAGACAATTTTAACATTCTTTTTTTTTTATTTTGAGTTCAGATTCTTTCTCCCTTCTTCCTTTTCTCATTGAAAAGACAAGCAATTTGATATAGTTTATCCATGTCAGTCATGCAAAACATATTGTCATTTTAGTCATGTTGTGAAATAACCTCCCCAAAAATATCCAAGAAAGATAAAGTGAAAGCAAAAATGTGCTTTGACTTTTATTCACCCTCCATCAGTTCTTTCTCTGAATGTGGATAGCATTTTTCACTAAAAGTCCTTCAAAATTGTCTTGGATCATTGAGTTACTAAGAATAGCTAAGTCATTCAGTTGCTCATTGTACACTATTTATGTTACTGGGCACAGTGATCTCCTGGTTCTGCTTATTTCACTTTGCATCAGTTCATGTAAGTCTCTCCAGGTTTTTCTGAAATCATCCTGCTGGTCATTTCTTATACAGGACAGTAGTATTCCATCACAATCATACACCGCAACTTGCTGAGAATTTTTTTTCAAATTAATAAGCAAGATTAAGTTCTATTAGGTATTATATGCTACATACTCTGCTAAGTAGTAAGGACACAAAGAATTACAAAATAATCCCTGCCTCAAGGAACACGTACATGTTCTAATGAGAAAGGCAACATGTAAATAATTAGTGACATACGAAATATATTAAATGGCAAATGGAAGGTAGTCTCAGAAGGGAAGATGCCAACTTCTGGGAGAGATTGACTGGGAAAAGGTCTCCTAAAGAACATAGAATTTGAACTGAGTCTTGAAGGAAGCCTAAGAGGTTGCGATGATAATATTCCAAGCGTGGGGAATGTCCAGAATAAATGAACAGAGATAGAAGATGGACTTCTTGTGTGAAGGACAGAAAATAGGTTCATTGTGCTTGGCTCATAGAACTCATGAAGAAGAGTGAAGTAAAGAAAGACTGGAAAGGTAGGAAGTATACATGAAATACTTTAAATTGCAAACAGAGGACTTTGTTTGATATTGGAAGTAATAGGGAGCCGCTGGAGTTTGAGTGAGAAGGTGGTCCTTTCTAACACTAAGATTTTATGGGTTTTTTTTCTTTTTTAGTTGATAGCAAAACCTACAAGAAAACAAGAAAAATTGACTTATATGCCCTTACTGATCTAGAGAACACGTTAACAGCTGAATGTCTGGGATGGGGTGGGGGGAAGCACAATGATGCACTTTTAAGTTTAAGCAGTCAACAAAACAGTAAATCAGACCCTGATTTGTGTACTTGGCTAATTTCTTAATGTACAGATAGTTGTGCTCAAAATGCAACAGTTAGTTACAGAAAATCTCTGACTGTAACAACGGATGGTGCTCAATGAGCTCTTACCAAGGATTCATACAGACTATATGTATATTCATGCCGATCCTATAGTACTGCTGCTAACTGTCTGAGATTCTGTGTCAGTGAGCATACATCACCTCTGCTCTTGCAGATTAGCTGGAGAGGATATATGTAGATTTTTTGTCACCTAGCCGGAAGACTTAAAACAGAGAGTAAGGCAGCCCAATGAACAGCCTGGAACCAAAGCCAATGAGGGCACGCTTCTCTGGAAGAACAGAAGCAGTGGGTGCTGATGAACCCACTGGGAGAAAATCACTGTGCCCTGGCAGCCCCCAGCTCCTTGCAAGCTGAGTCTTCAGAGGCTCTGGCTCTTCCTGGCTTACTTGTTTTCTAGCCATTCGGGCTCTGTTCTTGTAGTGGGCCAGTCTTCATGTTTCTATGTGTAGGATTTTTCTCCCCTACAGAGAGACACAGAAAGAGTGTGTCTGTCTATCTCTCCTTTCTCATCTCTCTCTCTCTCTGTCTGTCTCTGTCTGTCTCTCTGTCTCTTTGTCTCTCTCTCCCTCCCTCTCTCTCTTTCATCTCTCTCCTGTCTCTGTCTCTGTCTCTTTCACTCACTCTATCTGCCTTTGCCTCTGTCTCTCTCTGTCTCTCTTTTTCTCTGTCTGTCTCTCTCTGTGTGTCTTCTCTGTGTGTCTGTCTCTGTCTCTTTCACTCTCTCTGCCTCTGTCTATGTGTGTGTCTCTCTTTCTCTCTGTCTCTCTGTCTCCTATCTCTTTCTATTTGGTTTCATTCTCCTACATAAGCATGGTTTGACCTATTTCAGGGAAGTGGAAGGAGAGATATTTCGGCTGGGAATGCGCCTTGAAGAGCTCATGGATGAGATAGATGACTTAAGACCCGAAGAACTCTCTCTAAGAACCCCTCCAGGAGAAAAGTACCGTGACAGCTCAACAGCTTCACCTGTATCAGATGCACCTACTCCATCTCCTGCTCCATTGGCTCAAGCCCCCATGCCAACTGTCCGCACCCCCTACCCTGAGGTAATTCCTTTTCCCACGACAGGAAGAAGGCAGTCCTCAAGCCCAGTGAGGAATGAACTACCTTAGACTTCTTGTTCCTTTTTCTTTTGTATTAAAACTTCAAGAGAATCTGTTTGAATCAGACTCAGCATTTACTATTAAAATATGCTTGGATTGATCAAGTAAGACATACAGTAGAATGCAAAAGACATTTATTAAGCACTTCTCATGGAATCAGATTTCAGAGGGCCTTAAATGCTGATCAAAGGAATTTAAACTTATTTTGGAAGTAATTAAGAACTTCTGAAGATTTTTGATAAGAGGACTGGTATGTCCAAATCTATGCCTAGGGAAATTTATTCTGGCAGCAGTGTGAAGGAGACTAGAAGGAAGAGAGATCAAAGATGGAAAGATCTGTTAGAAAGCTATTACAATAGTCCTAATAAGTGGACTAATAATAAGGATCAGACTGTGAGTGGTGGCAATGGGGAAAGTGACAGTCGTTGGGAGACAGAAAAGAGAGAGACAGAGAGAGAGAGAGAGAGAGAGACAGAGACAGAGAGAGAGACAGAGACAGAGAGACAGAGACAGAGAGGAAAGAGAGCCAGACACTAGGAGGGAGGAAAGAAGATTTTAGTGAAAGCAAGAAGTGAGTAGTAAAGCTAAAACAGACTCTGTACTCCTGATTTTTTTTTATAAACTAATGTATTCTCCAAGGATTTATATTTCTCAAGACTATTCTGTCCTGTTTGAGATCTAAGAGTGTCATTTCTTTTGAGTTACCGTTGCAAGGTGATTTTTTTTGTTTAATTATTTCAATCATATTTAACTCTTTATGACCCATTTGGGATTTTCTTCTCTGTAGTTTGCCATTTCTTTTTCCATCTCATTTTACAGATGAGGAAACTGAGGAAAATGGGGTTAAATGACCATCCCATGGTCAAACAACTAAGTGTCTGACAGGTCAGATTGGAACTTAGGAAGGAGAGTTTTACTGAGTTTAGCTCCTGCTCTCTCTCTCTCTGCCTTTTTTTTCCTTCTAGGATGCTGAAAATCAAGAGTAGTTATTGGATGTTAATCTTGTAAGTCCTGCTGTGCACTGGATGTTTCTGCTAGGAGTTAGGGTGATTGTGTTAATCAGTCCTTCCCCTGAGGGAAATTAGATTTCATACTCTTCCTCCTATACTCCACTCCATCTCCCATCTCTGCCATTGCTCTGACTGTCCCCATGTCTGGGATATTCTCCTTCCTCATTTCTGTCTCATGGGTTCTTTGGCTTCAGCTCAAATCCTATCTTCTGCAGAGACCTTTCTGGTCCCTCCCATTGCTATTACCTTCTCCTATGAGTTTCCCTTCCATTCACTCTATGTGTATCTTTCATAGATTTAATTTCATGTGGTTCCTTCCAGATAAGAATGTAAGCCCCTTGAAGGCAGGGACTATTCTGTCAGTGGCTAGAGATGGATCTAGAATCAGGGAGAACTGAAGTTCAAATCTGGACTCAGGCCCTTACTAGCTGTGTGACCCTAGGCAAGTCAGTTAACCCTATTTGCTTTAATTCCTTAAGTATGAAATGAGCTGGAGAAGGAAACGGCAAACCACTCTAATATCTTTTCTAAGAGAACCCCAAATGAGGTATAAAGAGTCAGATGGGACTGAAGTGACTGAACAAAGACAGGGCTTAGTATTGTGCCTGGTACTGCCTAATGCTTGTTGGCTAATTGCGAGGGGGAAGGACATTGGAGCAGGCTAAAATCTCAGTTCCAATATTTACTAGTTCTGTGACCCTAGGCAACTCATTTAGCATTTCTTAACTTTAATTTTCTCATCTGTAAAATGAAAATACTATTCACACTTCCTACTTTGTATGACTTTTATTTTCACACATATATATTATATGTGAAGAGCTACAGAAAATTGAGTTATTGTTAAAAGACGTGGTTAAGTGTATAATATGAAATATCTTGAAATACTTGCCAGAGAGTTACAAACAGTAGACTAAGGTCTGATGAGAGGAAGGGAAAGGAAGGGAAATAAGCATCATATTTTGCCTACTATGTGCTAGGAACTGTGCTATATCATTTGATCCTCACAACAACCCTGTGAGGTTAAGGGCTCCCCACTTAATAGTTAAGAAATTGAGACAAACAGAGATTAAGCGATTTGGCCAGGATCATATAGCTAGACTCGACTCTGATGTTCAAGTCTGGATTTTAATCCAGATCTTCCTGATTCCGGGGTCAGGAGAAAGGCCATTTTCTACAGGAGATCAGAGATGATTTTTTGGGTGGATCCTGCAACTGATCAGAGTTTTGGAAGAGAGAGGATTCTCACAGGCAAAGATGGGAAGGGAATGTATTTGAGAGCTGGGTTACAGAATGGTCAAAAAGAAAGAGGGAAGAATGTACATCTCATACTATGCTTGCGTGTTCTCTTGCTTATGCGACATGCCTTTCTATGGAAAAAAAGAGAGAGATCTATCCACTGAATCAGTTGACAGCTTTGTGTCACCTTCACATTTGAAAAGCCAACACACTGGATGATAGAGACACGATCCCAAAAAATCTCAAGAGAAATTAAGAAGATGAAATTTACCAAGGATAAATGTGAATTGTCCTATAAATTAATTTCACAAGTATGAGATAAGGCAGCCATGGTTTCTCCTCCCTCTCACTTTAAAAAAAAAAATAATTTGAAAATTTAGATTTGTTGTTGTATTTCAGTTATGTCTAACTTCTCATGGCCCCATTTGGGATTTTCTTGGCAAAGATACTGCAGGGGTTTGCCATTTCCTTCTCTGACTCATTTTACAGATGAGGAAACTGAGGTAAAAAGGGTCACATGGCTAGTAAATATCTGAGAACAGATTGGAACTCAGGACTTACTAACTTTAGGCTGGCATTCTATCCACATAGCTAGTACATTCACAAGTTTTATATATACACACACATATATATACATATATATAATGCATTATGAATTACATAAATTGACACATAATTGCATAAATGAATTTTCCCTGTGAGATGGGAAGAGTTGTCTCTCTTGCTTATTTTGTCCAGAACACAAATTAATTGGACTCTCCCCGACTCCTTGCCTCTCTTTCCCACAGACGCCAACTCTGCAGAATGGCCATGCTTTTCTGTGTGGAGTACATTCAGAAGTGAGCCCTGCCAGTAGTGAGTTAGAAGATGAGGGCCCAGGACTCCCACAGCCACTTCAGTACAAGCAGCTCCAAATGGAGCAGGATTTCCAGAGTCTTATAACCCGGTAAGTGTTCAAGGGTAGGGTCAGAGAGAGTCCCATTCACTTGTGAGAACTTCCCAACCTTCCTGGCTCTAGCCTATCCCAGCCTATAAAACTTTCCAACCCATTTTGTGTCCGAACAAGTTAGGGAGTGCACAGAAAGACCTGGTAAACTGTTAGGGAAAACTCAAAACCTTTATTATACTTAATATTTGATTACTGAGATATTCACTTTGCTGGAATGATATATGCTGTAGGTGATAAACTCAGCCCTTTTAGTTTCAATCCATATTAAAAAAATTTTCTTCAAGATATTTTGAGTCCTTTTTCCTATATGGATAAGTAGAATTTCAAGAATCCCTCATTTTTTCCCTTTGATCTCTGTGAGGAGCCATGGGGCTTTGGGACCATCGTTTTAAACATTAGTTCTGGCTGCTTAAGAATAAAAATGGAGAAGTACAACCTCAGTTGAATGTATATCAATTCTAGGAACATTCCAGGAAGATTTTTTTTAGACAAAATTACCAATACTCACTTGGTTTTTGTTGTTCACCTCTCCTATTCCTCCTGTAAGTTGAAAGTGGGGGAAAAAATCAGGTTAATTTGAGTTGTAGTGTGAGTAAGGAAATTTACCTCATTTCCAACTTACCCCCCTCCTGTTCCTTTCCTCCCTCCCCCAGGGGTTGTAGGGAATAATTTTTTTTTTCAATTTTTCATTTTCATTGCTGTCTTTGTCATTTTTCCTCCCTAAAGATGTTCCTTTCCTTCCTGTCCCCTACCCAGAAAACTATCCTTTTTAAAAGGGGGAAAAAAGAAAAGAAAAGGGAAGGATAGGTAAGTCAATACAACTAACCAACACATTAACTAAATCTGACAGCTTATGAAGTTCTGTACCCATAGCCCCCATTTCTGCAAACAAGAGAAAGATGCATTTTCTTATCTCTTCTTCAGGGAAAACCTTTGGCTTTTTATTATTATAATTACTCAGTAAGAGATGTTTTAAAAGCAGCATTTTCTTTTGGCTGCATTGAGTGTGAGAGAAAGTATCCTATGACTTTTTGGGTTGGAAGGAGGGTTGGGGGGAGGACAGGAGAAAGCTACACTTTGGAGAAGTCCTTTGGGAAACTCCATTGGCTTGGCCTATAGCTCAAGAGTTCTATATCCTTTGCAAACAAACGCTAGTTGATTATGTAGTAGTGGTGCAGTAGATAGGGTCTCAGACCTGAAGTCAAAAAGAGTCTCTTGATGAGTTTAAATTCAGCCTCAGACATCTCTTGGCTGTGTGATCTGCTTGCCTCAGTTTCCTCATCTGTAAAATGAGCTGGAGAAGGAATGGCAGAGGACTGCTGTATTTTTGCCAAAAAATTCCCAATGTAATCAAGAAGAGTCAGACATGACTGAGAATGACTGAAAGCTTTGCAATAGAGTACCTATCTCACCATACCACAGACTATATAGTGCTGCCTGGGCTTTATCACCCCCTCTACATAGGAAGATACAGTGCATCCATCATTATGACTAGAGAAAGGGTACTGCGGGAGTCAGATAACCATCATCTTTGGTGATGTATTCAGAGTGCAGATTGAGAGATAGTTTTTTGGACATAGCCCATGTGGAAATTTATTTTTCTTGACTATATATATATATATATTTACAACAGCTTTGTTTTTCTTTGCTTTTCCTTACCCCATCCCCATTGCAGGGAGGAGTTTTAATGGGGTGGGGTTAAAAGGGAGAGAGAATAGGTTTTTGCTAATTGACAAAAATAATTTTTAAAATTTAAAAATTTTAAATATGCAGGTTCAATAGGAAAAAATCAATTCTATCTTTGACACTTATTACCTTAGATCTTAGACAAATCACTTAACATCTCTGGGCCTCAATTTTCTTTTCAGTAAAATGGGGAATTGGATTAGATGCTTCTAAAGTCCTATCCAGCTCAAGATTTATGAACTTGTGAGCCTATGACTAGAATGTGCATTGTGGGGATTGCTGCTGAAGAGGCCTAGGAGATCTTTGCCAAGGGACAAACCACCTGGTTTGCTGATGGCTTTAGGGAGACCGAGATTGAGTCTATTAATGATTTGTGTAATTCACACAGAGAGGATTTGATGTAGATAACCAAGGGCAGTTATTTTCCAGTTCCACAAAATATAAGGACTAGAGTAAATGTGCTTCAGTCAAAATTGTAGGGATTAAAGTGAAATAATGGGATGAATCAGCAATCAGGAAGTACTGTGCTAAATGCAGGAATGCAAAGAAAATTAAAATAGTACTGTCCTACAGGCTTGTCACTAAAATCTGTTATAAGTATAGGTTGTGTTATGGAGATTTCTTTGAAAAATTTTGTAAGTTAACATGGAGTCTCATCTGCTGAATGAGTGAATATAATAATAATAATAATAATAGTTAATGCCTATGTGAAGGCAGGGGGATGGACTATATGACCTCTCAGAGTCCCTTCTGGCTCTTATAAAAGCTGCTCTGAGTCATAATCTAGTCATTTAGGGAGTCATCCATAAGAGGATCCACCGAATGACCTGCTTAAAAGAAGCATCTCATCCATCATTTAGAGACTGGATTGAGGATATGTCTCATTGATTAGTCCCCAGAAGTTTAGTCTTCAATCTTGAATATCAGTTCTTGGTCATGTCTGCCAGGTTTTCCCTGTCAAGAATACTACAGGACAGCCCCTGGTAATACTCAAATTCACACCTTTTTCTGTTTGATCCATTATAGATACCATAGTATCAAGTCCCTTCCTGATGCCATCAAGTTGGAAGGAGATCAGGAAGAGAAGGATTTCACCCATGAAGTTGATGGGTCAATTGCTAAGAATCCCAGTGCTTTTGAACCCAGCTCCAGGAGGACAGAAAAAGAGCAAGGGAAGCATCCGAACCTTCTTGAGTAAGACACTTGCTGTTCATTCTTTACTATTTTCAAGCATCTCCATGATAGAAGAGATTGAGTTAGTCCCTGGTCCAATTAAGGAAACTTTATTAATCACCCACTTTGTGCAAAGTACATAGTTTGGATTCAAAGACAAAAGCAAAGTAGTCTCCATCCTTGGAAACCTTAAAGGGGTAGGAGGTAAGGAGGAGAGGGAAATTTAGCATGTACTCAGATTAGTAAATAAAATGTAGTTTGAGGAGGGGGAGGGATCAGGGAAGGCTTCGTAAAGGAAGTGGTACCTGAGCTAAATCCTGAAGGAAGTATATGAAGAAGTGATAATCACAAAACAAAAACCCATAACTCTCTTTAAGAGAGATTTCCTTTTCTTCACAAGAAAAAAATTAGCACCCTGTACTTCCTGAGAATACTTCAAACAATGAGATATGATATCTCCCTTTTGTATATTGCTTTTTAAAAATATATTTTTATTTTAAATCTATTATTTTTATTTTTATATCACATTCATTTTTAACAGTTTTTATTTACCAGATATATGCATGGGTAATTTTACAGCATTGACAAATGCCAAATCTTTTGTTCTAATTTTTTCCCTCCTCCCCCCCCACAGATGGCAGGTTGACCAATACATATTCAATACGTTAAAGTATAAATTAAAAACAATATATGTATACATGTCCAAACAGGTTTTTTTTCTGTACAAAAAGAATCGGACTTTGAAATAGTGTACAATTAGCCTGTGAAGGAAATCCAAAATGCAGACAGACAAAAATAGAAGGATTGGGGATTCTATGTAGTGGTTCATAGTCATCTCCCAGAGTTCTTTCGCTGGGTATCACATTCATTTTCAACTATATCCCTCCTTCCTTACGTAGCTAGTGAGCCAATCCTTGTAACTAAGAATTAAAAAAAAAGAAAGATCAAAAAGTAGTTCAGCAAACCAGTGCCTCAGTTATGTCTGACAGTATCCCACTTCTGAAAAGAGGGGAAGGAGGTATGTTTTGTCATTTCTTTTCTTTTTTTCTAGGGCCACTGATTTATACTTTCCAAAGGCAGCTAGATGGTACATAAAGAATAAGACTTGAAGTCAGAAAGACCTGAGTGCAAGTTATGCTGCTTACTAATTATATAATACTAGACAAGTAATTGACTCTCCATGTGCCTCAGTTTCCTCATATCCCCATAGAATGGGGATAATGACAGCTCCTTCTTCACAAGGTTGTCATGAGATCAAATGAGGAAATACATGTAAAATGCTATATAAAGACTCATATATTTCATTTGTAAATATAATATTATTTATTTTATATGACGATATTTATGGTTGTTTATTATTATTACACCTCTCATGAGGTGGTTGGGCAGGGCTTATTGGATAGAAAAGCTAATAATAGCTTGGAGTGGGGGCTGCAGAGGATAGCTAATAAGGGCTTGTTATTAAACCCAAGTCTCCTGATTCTTGAAACTACCTTTCCACTGTGTTTTCATATGCCTGCCCTACCAATGGGCAGCTTCAGCTTCAACACTGATTGCCATCCTGATTCCTTCACCACTTAAATGGATCTGTTGATTTCCTTCCATGGGGCTGGGGCACCCCATCTCATCATCCTAGGTACCAATTAGCCACTTCTTTTTCCATAAATATTACATAGAAAGTTTACCTGACACAAGAGACCTTCATACTGCCTCTTTGAAAAATTTCATGGGCACCAGGGAAACATTTTGGTAACATACCAGCCTGTTACCCCTCAGTCCCCCTCCTCTTCTGGTCATATGTTTCCTCAAGGCTCTATCTTATTCTTTGCTCATGAGCTCCATAGTAGCCTTGCATGCATGTGAGTCTGGACTTCTTTTCCTAAAGACCCACAATCCTGACCAGGAACTTCTCAGTTGGAGCCCTTAATTAGGGAATTTTTCTTTGTCTACAATCCTAGAACTTCCAGAGGGCCTCCTCCCCTTCCCCATCCTCCAGATGCGAAGTGAACTCAAGGACTAGGGCCTGAGGAGCCCCAGGAAGGATGAAGCTGACACCTGTTTTCATTTTTTATCAGGGAATCTATGGAGCAGAGGCAATCAACCCAGCTAGAGCTGCGGCCATCAGCGAGGAGTGACCGGCACTTGGGTGGGCTTCTCCAAAGTCCCATTGCTCAGCCACCCGCATCCACCCCCAAGCTCACTCCACCAGCCTCAGAGCAAAAGCAGCTGTCTTCGCACCCGAGCAGCATCACCAGCTTGGCTGGCAGTGGCCTTTCGGGCTCTCTGCCGCTTCAGAAGGCTTTCCATTCAGCCAGTGCCCCTCAGCTGGTAAGGAATTTTGATGTGAGTCACTATAAGGTAACAAACATGTGTGGGAAATATATAATCTATGCTTCTAGAAAAAGGCATGCTTTAATTTATGGCTCGCAAGCTGTTTTCTGAAGTTGTCAGCCAAACAGTGATGGGATAGGGAAAAGAGTAATGGCAAGAGCCCTGAGTTTGAGTTCAGACTCCGACTCTTAGAAGCAGTGATAAGTCACTATCTCTCTGAGAATCAGTCCTTCATTTGTAAAATAGGAATGATAATAATGATATTGATCATAATAATATAGCACCTCATAATTCTGTAGAGCTTTTAGGTTTATCAAGGGACCTTTCTTCACAACTTTATGAGGTATATATATATAAAAGAGTTTGACCCTTCCCTCTAATGACAATGATAAAGAAGAAGACCATGTGTTTACATGGCCAGAAAGACCAATGAAATAATACTGAGCATCAGGAAGAGAACTAGAATTGAGACATAAAATATATTCTTATTATTAAAATTATTTTTATTTCATTAAATATTAACCAATTACATGTAAAAAGTTTTTAATAATCATATTACAAGTCCTTATTTGGTAGGACTTCTTTATCTATTTTTTCCAAATACTGTATATAGTATGGAGATTAATTATTCCTTAACTATTTGATAGAATCCATTTGTGAATCCATGTGGTCCTCCTTAGGGCACTCTTTGATGGCTTCCTCAATTTTTTCTAAGATGGAATTACTTAAATATTCTATAATTTGCTGCAGTTTATATTTTTGAAAAATTCATCCATTTAATTTAAATTGCCAGTTTTACTAGCATATAATTGGGCAAAATAACTCCTAATAATTGCTTTAATTTCATCTTTATTGAAAATAATTTTTATAATATTTATTTGGTTCTTTCTTTTTTAAAATAAAATTAACCAATGTCTTATTTTTTTTATTAGTTTATTGGCCCTCTTATCTTCATTTTTGGTATGCTGGTTTGGTATTAGGGATTTTTAATTTTTTTTTTCTAATTATTATGGAGTTTTTTTGGTTGCTTGCCCAGTTCATTAATCTTTTTCTTTTTCTGTGTTATTAATGTACACATTTAGTGTTATAAAATTTTCTTAAATACTGGTTTGGCTATATCCCACAAATTTAGAAATATTGTCTCACTGTTATCATTCCCTTTAATGAAATTATTGTTTCTATGATTTGCTCTCTGAACTCACTCATTTTTAGGGTTAGATTATTTAGTTTACAATTAGCTTTAAATCTATGCTTCTACAGCTATTTATTAAATATGATTTATTGCATCATGGTTTGAAAAGGATGCATTTGGTTGTGAAAGTTTCACGTCCCAAAACATGGACATTTTTGGGGGGAGAGTGTTTTGTACAGCTGAGAAAAAGGTACACTTCTATCTCTATTCAATTTTCTCCAGAGATCTGTCATATCTAACTTTTCTAAGATTCTATTAATCTCTCTCTTTTGACTTCTTTCTCATTTATTTTGAGGTTAGATTTATCTGGTTCTGAAAAGGTAAAATTGTGGTGTCACCTACTAGTTTTACTGTCTGTTATTGCCTTTTGTAATTCATATAACTTTCCCTTTAAAAATTTGGATGTTATGGGGCAGCTAGGTGGTGCAGGAGATAGAGCACCAGTCCTGAAGTCAGGAGGAGTTGAGTTCAAATTTGACTTCAGACACTTAACACTTCCTAGCTGGGTGACCCTGGGCAAGTCACTTATCTAATTGACTCAGCAAAACAAAAAAAAAAGAATTTGGGTGCTATGTCATTTGATGTATATATGTTTGGTATTACTGTTTCTTCATTGTCTGTTGTTCCTTTTGGCTAGATGTTGTTTTCTTGCTTATTCCTTTTAATTAGATCTATTTTTGTTTTTGCTTTGTCTGAAATCATGGTTACTTCCCCCTTTTGTTTTTTTTTTTTTGTTTTGTTTTGTTTTGTTTTGTTTTTTACTTTAGCTGAAGCATAATAGATTCTCCTTCAGCTCCTTAACTTTGTATTTCTCTATTTCAAGTGTGTTTCTTTTAAACAAAACGCTTTTGGATTCTAATTTCTTATGGGTCAGTTCATTCTATTCATGTGCCTAATTATGACTACTAGCTGTACATTTTCTTCCAACCTATTTTCTTCTGTTTATCCTTCTCTCTCCCTTTTTATCCTATTCCTCCACAAAGTCTGTTTTGCTTTTAATTACTGCTCCCTTTTATATGTCTTGGTTTGGAACTTTATGTTCCAGTGGGGCTGTTCCACTGCCGGAGTGGTGAAGGATATTGTCAAGTTTGAGGCTTTTTCACACTGCTGCTTTCAGAACTAGTTCTGGGATTTTGGAAGGTTTTGGCTCTTCTAAGGTGGTTACGATCATCTCTGGCTTGAAATCTCCCCACTGGCTTGAAATCACCATCACTAGTCACAGCCTTGGTGTTTCATCCATGTCGGCTCCAGATCAGCCTTCTCATCCATGTCACAGAGATCTCCTTCCAACCTCCTATACTATCTTGGTCTGGAAGGATATGCACTCTGATCTTTTGTTGATTCTCCCTCTCCATATTTTGGCTGGAGCCATTGTTTTAAAGTTGTTTGTAGGGGGATGTTGAGAGAGTTCAGTTGAAGTGTTTCTCTCACTATCTTGGTTCCACTCCCCGAACTCTATGCTCCTTTTCTTACACAAGTCCTGATGGCCACACACACCCTACCATGGTAAATTCTGGTCAATGAGCATCTAGAAACCTAGCTTAAGCCAAAAGTCCTCCCTTCTAAATCTTTAAATCTCAGAATTAAAGGAGGAACCTTAGGCATTATCTAGCTCTGACTGCAGTCTTTTCTCCACGAATATTTAACTACAAAATCCAGTCTTTTCTGACAAATGCTACTTTCTAAAAATCCCACAATGGCCTGGGGATTAATCTATTTTCTTCATTCTGGGGACCATTATTATGAAAGAATCTAGGAATACTTTAGTCTGAAAAAGAGAAGACTTCGCTAAGGAGAACGTAATAATCAGTATTTTGATAGTTGTAATCCAGAAAAGTAAAAGCTTCCATCACAAAGATGGGTGAGAAATGTTTGGGAGACACTTTGGCTTCATAGCATTGTTCAAATACAAGCTTGGCAAGGAGAAAAACATGTCGGCTTGATTAAGCAGCAGCTTCCTAATAGAGCTGCCCCAAAGTGCAGTCCTGGGAAATAGTGAGTTACCATCAGTAGAGACCTTCAAACAGAGGGTGGATGATATCTGTCCTGGTTGATGATATTTGCAGAGGGGATATATCTAGTTTAGGCACAGTTGGGGTCCTCAGAAATCTGTCCCAATTCTGAGGTTCAGTTGGTCTGTGAAAGCTGGAATTCTGGACCAACTTCCAAAGGGTAAGAATATAATTGGTGTTAAGGAGAACTGTTACTACTTTTCAGGAACACCGGATAGTATCTCCAGAAACTGACAGCGGCTTTGTGGGATCTGAAACCAGCAGGGTATCTCCATTAACTCAGACTCCAGAGCACCGACTTTCCCATACCAGGTAAAGCAGTTCATATTTCTGCCTCCCTTTCCATGGTTCATTTGCAAAATGAGGAATCTGGATGAGATGGTCTCTAAGTTCTTTTTCGAGCTCTAAATCTTATGAATATATGAACCAGATAATCTTTGAGAGGGTGTGGGCTAAAAGCACTTGGACATGAATTTATCCAAGGCAAGAAAAGGAACAGTGCAAGTGGGCCTACTGACATTTTTTTTAAATTAAAGATTTGTGTTTTCAAAACATAGGCAAACATAGACCCTTGCAAAACCTTGTGTTCCAAATTATTCCCCCTTTCCCCTACCTCTTCCCCTAGATGGCAAATAGTCCAATAGATGTTAAATATGTTTTTGAAAATACATGTTAAATCCAATATGCATACATATTTATACAATTTTCTTGCTATACAAGAAGAATCAGATCAAAAAGAAAAAAATGAGAAAGAAAACAAAATGCACACAAACAACAACAAAAGAACTGAAAATGCTATATTGTGACCCACACTCAGTTCCCATAGTCCTCTCTCTGAATGTAGATGGCTCTCTCCATCATAAGATGATGGAACTGGCCTGAATCACCTCATTGTTGAAAAGAGCCACATATATCAGAATTGATCATCATATAATCTTTTTGTTGCCATCTGACATTTTTCTTTGTCACAGTATGTCTTTTGGTACCAGTGACTCGAGGCGATTACCCCAGTCATCTACAGCGTGTCTACCCCCAGCTCCATCCTCCCCCCATCCAGGAAGGGACCAGCTTGTCGCCAGAGTGTCCTCTGGGCTTAGCACATCAGAGGACCAGGCCCAGAGGTCCGGCCCAACGCCTACCAGTCCCCCAAAGAAGTGGACAAGGAGCTTCCACCACAAATCGGGTCCAGGTACAAAGATGGGTGAGTGGATGGAGCATGTAAGGAATGTTTGGGTAACAATCTGCCTCCATAGCATTGTCCAAATGCTATGTGTGGGAATCAGGGTAGGGAGGGAATTAAATACCCTGCAGCCCATGTCCTTGGAGGCTGGGCCAGGGCTGGGATCATTAGTGATTAGTTCCAGAGGATCTGATGGAGCAGGTGCCCATCTGTGTCCTCCCCCTCCCCAAAAACCTATAGGTATGCTGATTGATTTTTTGACTCCTGGATTAATAACCTCCCTGAGACTAATTTTCAACCTTATCTAGCTCCTTCCTGTATCTTTTTCTTATCAGACGACTTGGATGGTGAGGACCATGATGGAGCCCATAGCCAGTATTCCCATGGCAGAGAACGTGGCCAGTCTCCTGATCTCACCCCTTCTGAGGAAGCCCATCAAGAGAAAGCACAAGACCCACTACGCAACCTCATCTCCCGGGAAGTCAGAGAGTGAGTCCCCTGTGACTATTTAAGAGAGAAAGTTGTAGAGCAGGTAGAAGGACAAAAGGTCATCGGCTCCACTATCTCCATTTTATAAATAGGAAAAACTTAGGAAATTTTTTTAATTAGGTACCACTGTCTTGAATGTCACATTTCCTTCTTCCTATTTTTAGGGGAAATGGTAGAGAAAATATGCAGCTTTCCAGATGCTGAGATTCCCTGTCACTACCCTTATCCTAGAGGGAATGCCTTGGCAGGAAAAGAAAATGTTGCTTAATTGCCTTTTTCTCCCACTTGGACTATGTGAGAATCTCTGCTGAGTTCTTAGCCAAATACTGTCTTTCTGCTGAGAAAGCTTAGATAAGCAGTGGTTTTAAATGTTTTCTGTTAGTTTCCATTTGCTTTTGGAGAGTGGTAGGCATTTTTCTGGGCTGTTGGTCCATAGCTGTCAGCATAGACAAACATTGTTTAGCTGTGAAAAAACCTGTAGATTTTTTATTCTTGAGACCCTCTTATTAGATCATAGAACATGGAATGTTGGACATAGAAAAGACCTTAGAGACCAGCTAGTGTAAGAGCTCCGTTTTGAAGCTAAGGAAAGAAAGGTCCAGAAGGGATAAATAATTTGCCTAAAGTCACACAGTTGGTATGTAAGTGACAGGGGCAAAGTTGGACCTACGGCCTACCCCAAAGTTAGAGCTGAAAGGGCCTCTTCCAATGCCTTCTCTCTTCCAGGGATTCTCAATGTGGGGCCTGTGTTTTTTTTTTTTCCTCAATATACTAAATACTGTATTTCGATATAATTGGCTTCCATTATAACTTACATGTATTTTGCACATTTAAAAACATTCTTTTGAGAAGAGGTCCACAGGATTTACCAGATTGCCAAAAGGGTCCATGACATACATAAAACACACATGCATGTAAAACCATTAAGAGCCCTTCAGAATAAAGACAGACAAGCCCAGAAACCTATAATTCACAGTTAAAACTAAGGTTTTCAGAGGCAGCTGGGTAGTCCTAATACTAGCAAGTACTAGACCCAGAGGCAAGGAGACCACAGTTCAAATCCTACTTCAAGCACTTACAAACTATGTGATCCCAGCCAAGTCACTTAACCCAGTCTGCCTAAGTTTCTCCACCTGTAAAATGGGGATAATAATAGCTTCTGCCTTCCAAGGTTATTGTGAGGATCAAATGAGAGACTATATGTAAAGTACTTTGCAGGCCTTAAAACAGTATGACATTTATATAATGTATCTAGTATAAATATAATATAAATAAATACAATTATTATCCCTCCCAGGATGAGCTCTTATATAAGGAAACCTTAATCAAATAGATTCAGAGTCCAAAGCATCTACTCCCAGCAGCATTTGCTGTTAATCCTTGTAGTAATGAACTGAGAGTCTAACAGACCATGAATTAGAGAGTAAACAAGCCAGGCCCATCTAAAGCCAGGCTCTAATTCTCTTTTATCCCCCTGACTGACCAGATCCCCTCCCCCATCAGTGACCCTGCCAGGCGTGCCAGTTGCCCGGAGCTCACTGCCCAGCCAGTGGTGATGGGCAGGAATGCTTTCCCCAGCCCACACGCGGACAAACATCTCCTGATTGTGCAGCCCCAACAAATGTCTCCATGGGGATTGCTAGGGAACCAGCCACTCAGCCACGTGCAGTTCCAGCAGGTTCTAAGCTCCGGCTATTCCAAGGCTGTAGAACTAGGAGATACAGAGGTCCCCTAAGGGCCTCTCCTTCCCCATTCTCTCAGTCTGGAAAGAAGCCTTGGGAGAAAGGCCACTTTTGGGGGAAGAGTTAGGAGGGTTGTGATCTCTCAAGAACCTGGCCGAGTCAAGGAGTCTAGAGGAGCTGTACTGCTCGGGAAGATGGCCACGGCAGTCCCAAAGATGCTGGATCCCTCCGTCCTGTGTGTATGCGAGCCGCGCCTGTGGGGGTGGGAAACCGGCCTGGGGCCATAAAGTGACTCTGGATGAAGGGGGTCTTTTAACATCCCAGCCCTTGAGAGGAAACCCACTTCAGAAAGGGCCCAAGTCTCTGTTTCTAGCAAATGAATCAAGGGGACTAGCATCTGATGGAGTGAGAAGAAAACTCAGGTTTGAAGCGCAAAGGACCTGAATTCAAATCCCGTCTCTTGCAGCTTGCTAGCCAGACACCTCTGTGTCTTCACTTGAGTGTTCTTTATGTGTAGAATAAAACGACTGGGCTTATTGTTCCCTTAAGTCCCTTTCGGTTTTTTCCAGCTCCATTCCTTACCCCGCCTCCATTTTAAAAGATGAAGAATTGGAAGTACAAATAGTAAAAACTACTTTTCTAAGGTCACAGAACAAGACAGTGGCAAAGTTCTAAATTAGAATTCAGGTCTCTTCACTCCCAGTCCAATGTCCCATGCTACCTCTAGTAGAAAACTAACCACTATTTCTGTTCAGACTTTGGGGGAAAGGAAATGGGGAGACAGGAAGAGGGGAGCTGATGAATTAAGATGACCTTGCAGCAAGGATGTGGTAGTAGTTGGGACATTTTATCTATATTTTACCAGCCTTTTTTACTCATGTCATATTGCTCATGTTTTGCTCTAGCCCACTGATTTCTCCAGTCCTGTTGGTGGGGATAGCAAATATTTACAGTGAATTTCCCTCCATCATCCAAGGGAGGATGTTAAAAACAACTCTTCTTTCCCATTCATTCTGGCAGCTTGTGGAAGTCACGGAAAAAACCCAAGTCTTGGAATAAAAAACTAGAATCTTGATTCTGCCACTTGCTATAATATGTGTGACCTTTGGTAAATTACTTCTCTTCTCAGCTTCTATTTCTTCATCTGTAAAAAGAGGGAACTAAAAGAGGTGACGTGATCCTCTAGGGGATGTGGGATCCTCTGACCTATGGGAACCCCTAAAGAACTTAAGGGAAAAGCTCCTACTCTTTTCACCCACTCCACCTCAATTCGCCTCAACAGAAAATTCTCCTTGATTGGTTTAAATACAGTCAAATTTCTACTGCATGGATAACAACCAAAACTCTTTATTAACAAGAATCTCACCCTATCCCCCTGAGCTAGGCAGAGACATCATGGCGGGGGGAGTATTCAGAATACCCAGGAGATAGCTATTAGAATTCCTGCTCCTTAGGAAAAGAGTCTGGGATTTTTGGTTTTTGCCTTTCTCTATCCCCCGTGCTCACAGCACAAGGTCTGGCTCATAGGAAGTGTTCCAGTCAAGGCTTATCGATTGGCTGATATATTGAGAGCCCAGCAGAGTCCCCCTCATTAGAGAGATTGGAGAGGAAAGAATTGGGGAGAAAAGAGGCAGACAATGAGTTTTACCCTCTGAATAAGCCTTCAGGGACTGGGCCCACTGAGGAAGATGTCAAGTTGAATACATGGCCACTGTTTTTCTCTTTACCTGTTCTCCTTATGGTATAGGAGGAAAGGGTCAGAGGACCCGAGCTAAATCCCAGTTCTTCAACTTACTGCTTTTGAGACTTTAGATATATTGCTTAAATTCTCAGTTTCCTCAGCTATAAAATAAACCTTTGATAGTCAGCTGGGTCTAAACCAATGGTTCTGTGGTGCCTAAAAATCATAAGGCTGCCAGAATCAGCAGATGCAGGCCCTTCCCTTGGGTCTAAGACAAAATGGTCACAGGAGCCCCTTAGCTTCCCCCCATTGCCTTCTGCTCACTGACTCTATTTCTGTGGCAGCCAAGCCATCCGGGCCCTCCAGCAAGAAGTGACCCGACTCCGAGAGAGGATAGAAGCCAGCTTGAACAACCCACCTCGGAGCAGCTCGAGCCATAACTTCCACCAAGCGACCAGGGCTCGGAGCCGGCTTGCAAAGGACCCCTTGGCTTCAGGGAGCCCTTCCCACCTCAGGTGTGTACATCCCTCACAGAAGCTCAGGTTGGCAGGGCCTCAGAGGTGATGCAGGGAGCTCATGCTTGAAAAGCTACCAAGTGGCCTTCTAGGTTCCTCTTGGAACTGCAAAGGCGCACCTGCTGCTGTCAGTGACATTGAACCATACGATTCCAAAACTGATGTTAATTAAAGCAAATCTAACACTAACAGCTCTTTAAATACTTCTTGTTATTATTTGTTTATTTGTTGTTGTTGAACTGTGGCCAATTCTTCATGATCCCATGGACCATAGCACTGAGGTTCTTCATTTTCCACTATTTGTTGTTTCCATGTTACTTATTTCTCCATTTAACTCTGCTGCCACCTTTTCCTTTTATCCTTAATCTTTCCCAGTGTCAGGGTCCTCACTCTGCTCCAGCCTTGTCTTTCTTTCCCAGGTTCACTCATCTTGTTCTTTTAATCGTTCCTTATATGAAATGGTCTCTGATTCTCTCAGCATCCTCATTAACTTCCTCTGAATGTTCCCCAGCTTGGCAACAACCTTCCTAAGATGTGGTACACAATTCTCTGTTTGAGATCTTCCCAGGATAGAAGGATGAGAGTGTCCAGCACAGAGAACTCTCTATATGTGACCTGACCAGGACAGAGGATGAAGGGTGGAACAATCCCATATCCTTGATCATTCTAATGTTCCCTATGGCTCTTTTGAAGCAGCTCACTAAGTGTGGGGACTTAAACTTTGAGTTCAGCTTCCTATTTTCCCGCTGAAAGTATGTTTCCTTGCCATGATGGCACCAGGGATCTAAAACAATAAGTGCATCTCCCATATGAGATCTTACTGTCACAAAGCAATGTGGGATATGGGAAAATATGGATGTCATCTTTTAGGAAGGGGATGATAACTTTGTATGGAAGCTACTTTTTTCTTTGGGTTGGGTGCCATCTATTTATGCTACTGTCCTTGAAATATTTGCTAGCCAAGGTAAGTTCTAAAAGATTGTATTTCTGAGCAAGGTCCCAGGAGGTAACTTTTTTGTCTTTTTTGCCTTTTACCAGTAAATCTGCAGAAAGATATCAAGGTGATCGTGGAGATGCATCTCAAAACAATAGCACAGTACGGTTGCGATTGAGATCCTCCTCAGTGCCCCGAGAAGGGACCCAACCAGCCCAAAGTAAGTGACTTCCAGGAGGGGCTGATTTCTTTGTGTTTTTTAAAAGAATTATTTTTGGTTCCAAATTGTCTTATATCCCTCTTTACATCCATTAAAGAAGCAATAAATCTGATACACATTGTACATAAGAAGTCTTGTAAAACATTTCCACATTTAGGCTGACTTTCTAAAGATCAGGACCTGAATTAAACAATGGAGTTAGGAAAACTGCTTCTACAGCACCAGGAGTTATCACTCTTGAAGGCCCTGACTGGGTTCTTTGGTTTGTCCCATGGTATTAGTGGATGGAACACTGGACATGGAGTTAGGAGCATGGGGTTCAAACTCCCAACTCTTGAGGCTTGCTAACTTTGTGTCCTTGTGGACATATCACTTAATCATAAAATCATAGGATTTAGAGTTAGAAAAAAGGACCTTATGAAATATCCAGTCCTACCCCTTCATTTTATGGATGAGAAGATGGAAACCCAGAAAGGTAGGACTTTGTGTCCTAGATCACAAAACTAGTCCGGGAATCACATTTCTTTTCTGTGACTCCAAATTACAGCTTTTATGCCATCTCCTTTAGTTCAATTCCTTCCCTCTGTAAAGTGGGGATATTTTCTCTACCCACCTTAGAATCACAAGGAACCTAAGTGACCCATACTAAAAAAAAAAAAAAAAAAAAAAAAAGTCTCTTCCATAACACAAGTGGTCTTCCAGCCTCTATTTAAAGAGTTTAAATGAAAAGAAACCATTGAGCTCTGAGGCAGCCCTTTCATTTTGGGGTAGCTCTCCTTGTTTGGAAGCTTTTTATGACATCAAGCTTAGATTTTCCTCTTTGTGACTTCTTCCCATTGTTTCTAATTCTGTTCTCTGGGGAAAACAGAATGAATCGATTCCTTATTCCACATGAGAGACCTTTGAATACTTGAAAACATCTACCATATCATTCTTGAGACTTCTTTTCTCAAGTTAAATATCTTCCATCAATTTATCTCCATGGTGACATGGACCCAAGGCCCTTCACCATCCTGGTTTGCCCTTCTTAGAACATATATATCATTAAATTTACCAATAGTTTTCTTAAACTTTGAGGTTCAGAGATATCGTTGTGAGGAAAGCACTTTGTGGGTAACAGCGTATTGTGTGAATGTCACTGATGATGATGACATGGTATTAGGACAACAAAGAGGGTCCTTTACTGGACCTTATATCAAATGTAGCTCTCTTTTCAGAAAGTTAATACTACCAGCTTTTCTTAGTGCCAGAAACAACTTAGGAAAGATGAAAATCTGGCTCAAGTTGCCCCTTAATGAGGGTCCCTGAGATAAGGCAATACTATCTAATACAATTCTGCCTCCTATCCAAGTAGGGAGCAGAAGCCCTTGGAATTAATTTTTCTTCAGCTGTGGAGAATTTCAGAGTACCTTCATGGTCAGTCCCTTCAATGACCTTGACATATTAATGAGATGCTGGCTGGAGTCAGAGGTACTGTCTGTATCCACAGAACAAAAATGAAAACAAATTGGTACTCACCCCATAACCCCTCTATTATCATTTATTGAAGTCTTTTCTTTCCTACAAGACCCACATCAGGTCCATGAAGCCTCACTATTCCCCCACCTGAAAGCATATGAAAGCAATTTCTTTCCTGAAAATTCTCCTTTACTCCTTGTACATTCTACCTTGTATTATTGTTATTCAGATACAAGTTGTGTTGCCCCATTAGATTAGAATACAGCATTTAGAACTAGAACTTTAAAAACTCTATCATTCTTGGAATTTTACAGTTGAGGAAACAAGGCCCAAAAAGGAAAAATTATTTGCCCATAGCCAGATAGGCAGTAATACTCATAAAGATAAGAATTTGAGTCCTGACCCTGGGCTTTTTCTTCTAGATCATGTTAATTCCTTGAGAGTAGGGACTGTGTTTTCATTTTTTAACAAGCATTTGTTAAATATCTTCCTGCATCAAGCATAAACACTGGAGATATAAAGACAAAAAATGGAAGTCTTCTATCTGAAGCAGCTTAGCATCTATGATGGAGGGGAAAGCAAATGTACTCAGTGATATTTGAGCGAAGTGAGAGAGTTAAAATAGTGAAATTGAGGGTGGGATGGGCCCTAGTAACTGTGGGGAGCAGGATATATCTCCTATAGGAAGAGGCTACTGAATTGTGTTTTGAAGGAAAGTCAGGGTTCTAAAAGAGGTGAGGAGAAAGAACCTTTTAAGCATGGGAAACCAGCCTGGGAAGAGTCAGAGGTGTGCAGATGGAATGTCACATATTGGGGCAGAGAAAGAAGTCTTGATTGGCTATAATAAAGATAGTAAAATGGGTACAAGGTGAGATGGTCTGGAAAATTGGGTCACAGCTAGATTATGACAGGCTTTATTTGCCAAACATGAGAATATGTATTTTATCCTTGGAGCAAAAGGGAGCCACCAAAGTCTCTTGAGCAATGGAGTGACATGGTCTGACTTGTCCTTTACAGTGACTAATTTTGCAGTTGTGTGGAGGATGGATTTGAGAGAAGAGAGTCTAGTGACAGAGAAGACAATTAAAAGATTGTTGTAATGTTCAAGCAAGAGATGATGAAGTCCTGAATTAAGGGAGTGACTGGGTAACTGAAGAGGAAGGAATAGGTGCAAGAGATGTCATAGAGAAAGATTCTGGATGTGAGGAGTGAGGATGAAGAGAGGAGGAAGACTTCAAGGTTTCTAATCTAAAGGATGCCTGGAAGATTTGGTGGTACCCTCCATAAGGGCTAGAGAGGTGAGGAGTGAGTGTGTGACATATTAATATTCAAATAGGGCAGTACTCCTTATCCAAGCAAAGGCATGAATCACCCTAAAGGTAAAACCACTTCATAGCAGAATACTGTCTCAAATGTGACATCATTGATAAGTCTAATCTCCATTTTTCCTCTCCCACCCTCTTTCCTTGCCTCCCCCCCTCGCCATCATCCCTCCTCCCCTGAGTCTCTATCTTCTCTCTCTCCCCCTCTCTCCTATCTCTCTTTCTCCATCTCTGTCTCTGTCTCTGTTTCTGTTCCTCTGTCTCTTTCTTCCTTTGGTTTCTCTGTCAGTCTATCTCTGTCTCTTTCTCTCTCTGTTTTTTGGTTTCTCTCTTTCCCTCTTTCTTTGTGCATCTCTTTCATTTTGGGGATATGGAAAATGTAAAGAAAGATTGGATAGTGAAGGAGGTGTGGGAGGCAGATCAATCTCTTCCTCATGCTTTGTTTTGTATCCCTCAAGTGCATCTATCAAGGGTTTTGTAATTTTATTAATAATAGCTCACATTCCTAGAGCACATTATCATCTACAAAGCATTTTTCTTATAATAAATTTGAAAGGCAGGCAGTGTCATTACTATACATGCTCATTTTGACAGATAAGGAAATTGAGGCTTTTAGATTGTGTGAATTATCCAGGATAACAAATCAAAGTGATGGAGTTAGAATTTGAACTCAGGCTTTTCAAGTCTGTATTCACTGATTTTTCTAAGATATAACACTTTCTTTTATATTTTCTTGGGGAACTATTTATTTATTTATTTGCTGAGGCAATTGGGGTTAAGTGACTTGCCCAGTGTCATACATCTAGGAATTGTTATGTCTAAGACCAGATTTGAATTCAGGTTCTCCTGATTTGAGGGCTGGTGTCCAATTAATTTTCAATCTATCTTTCTACTGCCCTTTATTGAATGTAATTTTATTGCATTTTTGATCCAGAAAAAAAATGTTTAATATTTCTGCCTTTTATATTTGACTGAATAATTTTATGTCCAAATACATGGCCAATTTTTGTGTAGGTGCCATACATACACTGCTGAGGAAAAAAAAAGTAAATTCTTTTCTCGTCTCATTTATTTTTCTTCAAAGGGCTTTCTAATATTCTATTTACTTTCTTAGTTTCTTTATTTTTTAATTGGATTTATCAAGTTCTAAGAGGGGTTAGGTGAAGCCCCCATTGGTATAGTTTTGCTATATATTTCTTCCTGTAACTCACTTAACTTCTCCTTTAAGAATCTGGATGTCATATCATATAGATAGATAGATAGATAGATAGATAGATAGATAGATAGATAGATGTTTGTATATGTTTGTATGTGCATTTGGTTGTATGATTAGTGTTGATTTTTATGATTAGTATTGATATTGCTACATTTGTCTATGATACCTTTTAGCAAGATGTAGGTTCCTTCTTTATTTCTCTTAATTAGGCCTATTTTTGTTTTTGCTTTGTCTGAGATCTGGATTGTTACCACTGCCTTTTTTTTTAACTTCAGCTGAAGCATAATAGATTCAGCTCCAGCCCCTTACCTTTACTCTGTGTTTATCTCTTTTCTTCAAGTGTATTTCTTAAAAACATCATATTATAGGATTCTGGTTTTTTTATCCATTTTGCTATCTGCAGAATGGGTGAGTTCATCCCATTCACATTTACAGTTATTTTTACTATGTGTTTCCCTGAATCCTATTGTTCCTCCTTTTGTCCTCTCTCCTTTCACTCTTTCTTTCCTCACCAGTGTTTTGTTACTTTCTATTACCTTCCCCAATCTGCCCTGCCTTCTGTCAGTGTCCTCCCTGTCCCCTGCCTGTTATTTAATCTTGCTCCCTTCTGCTTCCTTGTTGGATAAAATATATTTCTACATTCAGTTGATTGTGCATATTATTCCCTCTTTGAACCAATACTGATAAGAGAAGATTCAAGTGATGCCCATCACCATTCCCCCATTTTTCCCTCCGTTTTCATAGGTTTTTGCACCTCTCCATGTGAAATAACTTACCCCATTTTACCTCTTTCTTCCTTCTGTACTCATTGTACTCTTCTTTCCCTTAATTTTTTATGTCATTCCATCAAATATATCTTACACCCATACCCTCTGTATATATTTCTCCTAGCTGTACTATTGGCAATACAATCTTTAAGAATTACAAGTATCATCTTCTATATAGGGAAGCAAACAGTTCAGTTCTATTGAATCCCTTATGATTTTTTCCCTTTTCCCAATGTCAGAATCACTGGGCTATTGAATTCTGAGGTGGATTCTTTCAATACCTGTTTTGCCTTCTGATTCCAGGATATCAGGGCAATTTTCCTTGATAATTTCTTGAAAGTTACTGTCTGGGTCCAATAGCCCAATGATTCTGATATCATCCTGGATCTATTTTCCAGGTCAATTGTTTACCCAGTTAGGTATTTTATATATTTTTTCTATTTTTTCCATTCTTTTTAATTTGTTTAATTCTTGATATCTCATAGAATCATTAGAGTCCATTTCCCCAATTCTAACTTTTAAGGAGTTGCTTTCCCTATTTAGCTTTTATACTTCTATTTGGTCAATTCTACTTTTTTTAGCAATTATTTTATTTTTCCAAATTGGTGACTCTTCTCATAATTCTCTTGCATCATTTTCATGTTAGACTTACTAGGGACTGCCGGTTTGCCTAAGATTATGCTAAAGCACATGGCAGTTCTTGAACTTGGAATGTACCTGTTCCACTGGTTATGCTGAGGCATATTGAGCTTGACATTTGCTTGACATTTGCTTATTCTATGGCATTGGGCTCAGGATTTTCCACTGGTTTACTGAGGTGGGGCTTGCTGGGATGCTTCCTATCCTGAACTGTATTATCTTTTTATCTAAGTTGGACAGATCTTTGCTGATGATCTTCCAGGTTTCCTGGGCTAAAAGATTGCTTCACTCCATATTTGCAGTTCCATCTGTTTCAGGATGGAATAGGATGGAAACAGTTGAGGCACTGTTTTATGGTTGTATGGAGGGGAATATGGGAGAGTTATAGTGATTTATTGCTTAATCCTCAAATTTTGGCTCCTATAAATGTCAGGAGCTATGCTTTTTAACATAAACAGATTAGCGCATATAATTTTGTTCCATATCTGTCTCCCTCCCTAGGTCCCTTCATTTTCTCTAAGGGTGGGAAAGGAGTTATATCTTTAGTCTTATGCATTGGGAAGAGATGAAATACCCTTGGCCTGAAGTACAAAGCCATAAATAAAACATCTAGGGCTTTCCTATGTTATACTGTCCTCAACTAAAGGAATTGCAATTTATATTCTTTTTTTTTTTTTTTTTGGTGGGATGTGCTAATGTCCAAACTCATCACCAGAGTAGGGCATCCAGAGTTTTGCCCCAAGACAGAAAACTTAAAGGATGCTGTCAGCACCTTTCAGAAGACACGCTTCCTCTGCTTACCCTTCTATGACCTTGTCCAACAGGACAGTATTAAATCTAAGCAGTATAATGCTGCTGTCCTCCTCAGGGATCATCTTTGATCAGGGTAGAAACCCCAAAGTGACCCAGGGCACATTTTTCCCCCACTGCAACCCTTGCTGACTCTAGATAATTATAACCCTTCCTCAGTAAGAGTTTTACTTCTCTTATTTCTGATGATTATTTCTTTTGACTCTTTTGGGCTCTATCCATTTCAGCTTCTGAGTCAGAACAATCTACATCCAAGATCCAGGGTAAGGGGAGCAGAGCTGAAGAACAGATCCCCAAAGACAGAATAAAAGGAGAAACCAGAGGGAAGCAAACACAAACAGTCTACTTCCGGGGCCACTACACAGGTGAGAGAAGAATGGAGACAGGAAGATATTGCAAGTTCTTCATCTCATATGATCCCATGTGTCCACTGGTCAGTCTAGATGAAGTACTGGAAAGATCTTACTTAAGAAAAAGAGAAACTGGAGGAGGAGAAAACGTGTAAATGGCATGTGGTATCAGTGATAATTAATGTTGTTGATCATAGATGCTAAAAAACTAATAAAATGAGAAGAAGAAAACTAAAAGCATTCATTTATGTGATATCAGTGACAATGATTAATGTTAATCATAAATGCTAAAGAATTAACAAAATGAGAAGGAAAAAAACTTTAAAAATTCATTTAATTGTATCAAAAATACTAATTATGGTTGTTTATGTGAATTGCTTACAATTTACCCATCAACAGAATCCAATTACTAGTCTGCCCTAGGCCCACCAGAGTACCTTTGACCACTGACCTTTGCTGTGTCAACTCTACCTGGCTCACCTCCTCTGAGGCCTTCAAAGGTCTCTGGCCACGATCTCTTGAATCTATAGTTTAATAACCAGTAGCACGCTGACACAGCCATGTGTAATCTTAAAAGCCTTTATTATACCTACTCACATAATGCCCTGATTGATGCCCTGACTTATTGGTTCCCGAGTGAACACCTGGTCAGAAGACCCACGTGTTCACTACCAAAATCCTTACCTCTTTCGGATATCCATCTCGGCTTGGCCACCCAGGCTAGGGAGCCAGGGTAAAGAGCGCCAGGTTAAAGATACTGTGTCATTAAATTTGTGCGCTACCAACCTTGGTCAGAGAAAACACATAATGATACTTCTACCCTATCCCTTCTCTTAGCACAGAAACAGGGAACTATGCTGAGAGGTTATTGCATGCACTGTCTGACTTAGTCACTCTATCAGATATTTTTCCTTGGTTGTTCTTTATTGTAATAAGGGAGATTTCAATTCAGGTCTCCAACCAGGAGAGATTGGTATCCAGACATGATTGATATAAAGTAAAAAGACATTTATAAAACTTATTTTACAATTAAAGGGAGGGCGGGAGAGAGGGAGGAACGAATGAACAGAGGGAGGGAGAAATGAAGGAATAGAGGGAGGGAGGGAGAAAAGAAGGAGGGAGGGAGGGAAAAAGGAAAGGAGGAAGGAAGGAAGAGAAATTTTGGCTCAATAGGAAAAAAAAAAGTTAATTCTGTTTCAAAGTAGAATGAGTTACCTCTTCATCTCTGGAGGCCTTTAGATTGATCCTATTGGACAAGTTGCTTAATGTCTCTGAACTTCAATTTTCTTTATTATTAAATGAGGGCACTTGACTGAGATGGCCTCCGGGTCCTTTTTTATAGTTCTAAATCTACGATTCCATAGACCAGGGACCCTGCAATAGAACCATTCTAACCCAAACCAGCACCTCAGGGATCAGAGCCTACAACTTGCTTCTGTGTTTTGAACTAAGTGCCAGGTTGACCAACAACCAACAGAGAACGAGCCTATTCCACCCTCAAGGCTCTTTTCACTAATGAGGATGTGATTTCATCATGGGCTTTTGATTTCCAGCTCTGAGCCATTCCCAAGGGTAACCATTTTGGTTTTGTGTCCCTAGGCCGTGAATATTCCGCCAAACCCTCCCAGAACTTCCAGGAAGATGACAAATCTCATCCCTGCCCCTGCTGTCATACAGTGAAGAAGAAAGTTCTTGGTAATAACCATTCCTGGGATCTCCCCAGGATCAGCCCAGCCCGGCCAGTCTGTAGAGTTAACCTTGGCTTCCAGAACTCTGTTACTAATAAGCACATATTAGTAGGGTTGGGCCTCTAGGGATATGGTCAATCAATCATTCAATCAACAAAGTATTATTTTAAACAGCTGTTATTTGCCAGGCACTATGTTGTGTGCTGGGAGAATTGGGGGGGGGGGGAAGAGGGTACAAAGACAAAAATTAAACTTCCTACACTCAATCAGCTTTTGTTCTATCAGATGGGCAGAGTGCATGCCTCATAAAGCATTGTTTCCTCCACTGATATTTCTGTCAGAAACTGCCTCCATTAACTTTAAGATAGTAAACTTGCCACCAAATGTCCATGGTTTCTCCAAGAAACTCCCACTGACTCATTCTGTCTCTTCCACCAACCTTGCTACCTTTCATCACCAATATATCTTTTTTGTGTGTTTTATTATTTATTTTTAAACACACATTGTTTTATGAATCATGTTGGGAAAGAAAAATCAGAGCAAAGATGAAAAACCACAGGAGAGATGAAAAAAAGCAAAAAAGAAATGAGCATAACATGGGTTGATTTATATTCAGTCTCCTTAATTCTTTTTCTGAATGTAGATGGTGTTTTTTATTCAAAGTCTATTGGGATTGCCTCGGATCACTGAACCACTGTGAAGAACCAAGTCTTTCACGATTGATTATTGCACATTCTTGCTGTTATTGTGTATAATGTATTCCTGGTTCTGCTTGTTTTACTCAACTTCAGTTCCTGTAAATCTTTCCAGGCCTTTCTAAAATCACCTTGTTCACCATTTTTTAATAGAACAATAATATTCCATTACCTTCATGTACCACTAAAATACCTCTAGGTGTAAAGAATATACCACGTCCTTTCCTGATTATTGGTATCAGAACTAACCGTAACTCTGAGCCAGGAGAAGACAGAAGTCTTTTGCTCATGTTGAACTCAATAAGAGTTAAGTCAAAGTTTACCTTACTGATCGCTTTTCTTTTTTTAGACGACCCTCCCAGCAAGGATCCAGAGGAACTTTTTCCCCATGATAACATCAAGACCACCCAGAATCCAATAAGTCACAGACCCAGGAGTCCCACAGAGAGGGACAGAGAGTCCTCGGGTAGGGTAAAAATTAATTCTCGACCCCCTCTTAAAACTGTTAAAAGTCACCTTGAAATAATATAAAAAGCCTTTTAGCAATGATAAGCCAGTCTCTGTAAAATGAGCAGGAGAAGGAAATGGAAAACCATTCTAATATCTTTTCAAGAAAACCCTAAATGTGGTCATGAAAAGTTGGACACAACTGAACAACAACATCCTAAGTTTTTTCATTTCTAAAATGTAGCAGGAATATAGAAGGTCCCTGCCAGCTGTAAATCTCATTTCTTCCCCCACATATTCTGCCTTTTACAAGAGACCTGTTGTACACCAAAGGGCAGAATCTGGATTAGAAGTGAGAGAACTGAGTCCTTCTTTAGCAGTCACAGACCAAGCAGAGTTGTTGGTCTAAGCCCCCATATAGGAGGGAGTTCTAGCAGGACAGCACAAAGGTTGCATCCCCTGACAACAGGAGCATTTACTGATTTTTGTTTCACTCCAAGATCTCCAGTTTCATCTTTCGGGGGCCACATCTGAAAAGCGCATGAGAATTCAGAGGTCCATAAAAGCCTCTGTTTATTGTATCAGCTGTGCCATTAATATTTAGCCACATATCTCCCAGCCCCCCCCTTTTTTTTAGCTTTTTTACATGCATCCTGTCACTCTCTTATTTCTTCAACTATTATTCACCCAGCTCCCCTCCCAATTGATAAGTACAGTAGAGCAGGGTGAGGGACTCAGAGCTGAGGAAGGAAGAAAGGCAGATTGGGATGAATACTGGAAGAATAGGAGAATATAGAAATTCTCAGTCTTGTCCAGTTCCCTAAAGGGAGCCCCAAAGGGAAGCCATTTAACACCAACTGCTTAAATTATCCGGTATGGCAAACACTGCTAAGGGATTCGAAGGAAACCTCGACCATCTGTCAGAGAGTCTAAGGATCTCAGATTCCTAGAATTTCAGTCAGGAAGGCAGGTGTCCTAGAGGTGAAATGATCCCATCTCCAACCCATATCTCCTCATCCTTTTCACAAGGTAATGCTTCATGTTTCTGGTCCTCATCCTCCCTACAGGGACAGACAAGGGCACACGGAAAGGAGCACCTCTCAGTTCTGGCCCCGTTCGGAAATCTGAGCAACGGGAGCAGCCATCGTCTCCGCCATCACTTCCTGGGGTGTGGTATCTCACACCCCCCGTGGGGACAACCTTCGCTTACGTCCCACCAGTTCCTGTTGTGCCTTATTCACCCTCAGCATTGTAAGAATCATTATCTTCTTCTAGATGAATATGCTGTCTCTTGTCCTGATATATGAGCCAGGCTTAGACAGGGCTTATTGAGTAGACAACAGGAATATCTTTGTCTTCTTTGCTACATGATACATACAGCCAGGTCCTCATGAGTGCAAACAGTGAATCCTGTCAAGTGGTCACTTAATTTACATTCACACTGAAGTTATATAAAACTGTGTGAAAAATATAAGTAATTGTTCCTGGCTTAATGGACGTAGGCAATAAAAATCCAAATAATGTCAGTCATTTCAGGGAATGCATTATTTGCATTAATCTAGACATAAATATAGAATAAATTCCAACTCTATTCAAAAGGCAGAGTGATTAGGTGTGATGGCACTCTGATAATATTTGCCATGGAAAAGGCTCAGGCTTGTGGACCACTTGTGCTTAGGAGTTCTGAGCTACAGTCAAGTGAAAATCCTTTCCCTGAGGGCTATTGGAGTAAGACAGTGCAAACACTCACTTGGCATTGGTATGGCACCTCAGAACTCCTGAGCTCAAGCAATCTGCCGTAAGGGATGACAGGTGTGGTCTAGCACACTTTGCTGCCTTTTCCTAATATAAAAATGTTAACCTCGTGTACTGTCTGCAAGGCCCCACACTAGATCCTCAAACATCAGGCCAAATAGATTTCATGACTCTTTGCCACTGCTTCCTCCCACACATAACTTAATATCTTTTCTATCGACCATTTGATTAAATTAGAGAAGCAATAATAATATGGTTCTCAAAAGGATATTGGAGAGGGTGCCTGAGAGCTAGTCCACACTTACTACATCTCCTTAAACTGCTGTTTTTTCCTCTGTGCTTCATGGTTTTCATGGTCCCTTCTGGCTCTTAAAATTCTGGGACTGATTGAATGACTTGGTTTACTCTCTCACTGGATTAAAAGGCCTTGTTTTAATTCTATTTGTGCCATCTCTAGGACCTTGGAAAGTCTTTTAATTTCCTGCTATGCCAGCAAACGTTTTGAACTAAAGGCTTTCTGAGGTTCCTTCCTCATCCTATGCTGCTTTCTAAATTGAGAGATCAGAATTTTTCCTTCTTTCCCCTCTCCTGATAGGGTGCTAGTGAGCAGCAGTCTAGGCACAAATCCAAGAGAAAGAAAGGGGAGAAAAGAACCAAAAAATGGTCCAGAGACTCTTTGAGAATTGAATGACCAATTTTAAAAGATCAAAAAAAGTCCTATTATTTATTGTCAATAATAGAGCATCACCCTTAGGTCTAAGTCTTCTGATCCTTCTATCTGAGCCCTTCTCATCAAAGAATATAATATAGAACATGTCCTGTTTATCTCATGGCTATACCATTCATTGATCAGGAACACAGGCATTTCTAAAACAAGCACTCTAGGCTTCATTATATTGAGCTCATCCAGAATTAATGGCCCTACAGGAAAGTACTGTTTATGTAATCAAGAATGAGGTTGTTGTGAGTTTTTGTCATTCCCTTATTTCCTTTGCATCTCCCCAGGTGGTATTCTCCGGGAGCACCTACCTCAGCATCCTCTCCTACACATCATACCAGTGGCAAAAAACCTGCTGAGGTGAGAGCTTGGCCTCAGAACCGCCAAACTTCAACCCCGAGCCACCGCTGCTTGTCCGAGCTGGACCTCGTAGATCTGGATGACCTCAGCCGGTCCTTGAGTCGTGCTGTGGAAGCAGCCAAAAGCGTGGAACTCACCACCAAACAAATGAGCCGGTCTTTGTCTGCTGACCTGCACAGAGCCCGAGGTCTAAGGGGATCCTGTCTCTTTTGACAGGAATTGACTTAACATGAGGGATAAAAGGGCAGGGAGTTTGATTTCTCTTTCATTGAGCATGGTACACTTTTTGCAAGAGCAAACAATCTGGAAATGCTGGGGGAAACCCTTCATGTGGATGCTAAGTTGGCAGAGAGATAACAAGCTTATTTTTTTAAACTTTTTTTTAAACAAGAGAACAATGTATTTTTTTCAACTATGAACAGAGCAGTCTTGGGCTTTCAGTCCAAAGTCCTCCACCAGCAGTATGATACTGAGAATGAACAAAGCTCTGTACACAAAGAACTCTGGGAATAGCAATAGCCTTTCCTTCCACACCTGTACTTTCCTATCTCCAGCTAACGAGATTTTTTTTCAAGGCCAGCCTGCTTTGTCTCAAGTCCCCATGAGTAGAATGAGTCCTTCAAGAGTCAAGGAGAGAAGGGCTTGCAGGGTCTGTGTATATATGGAAAAGGGAAGTGGTGGGAGGATAAAGCCATTGCCAACTCTTAGGGAAACAAAAGCTGTGAAAAAAAAAAAAGAGGAGGAGGGGGCTCTTTACTGGCAGCTTCTGCACTATTTTTAGAGTCTGAACAGAGGCCCTTGGGCTTTCAATTTCTCTTTTGCTGGAAATAAGGGCTTCCACATCAATATTTTAGAAGCCAGTGTTTTTGAATGTTTTTTTTTTTTCCTGCAAGAATTCCTCCTGGTACTTCCTCCTATAACTTCCTCCTTTCTATGGATTTATTTGGCATTTAATTGATTGGAGCTGAGGCATTTCCTAATGGAGCTGTCTCTTGGGTACGGACTATTGCACTGAGGGATGCCAAAATCCCCTGCATTGATGCTTACCTCAGCATTCCTAGAATGCATCACATAGATGGCATTTGTATATTTGGGGCATTTTAAACCTTATTTTAATTCCAAAGGTTAATGAAGAAAAATGAACGCTGATTTTTTTTTTTTTAAAGAAAAACAAAACAAAACAAAAAGTGTGTCTGGTGTATTTTATCATCTTGTGATTCCCGAAGTCATGTTTGCACTGCAAATATAGAAGCAAAGCAAAAAAAAAAAAAAAAAAAAAAAAACACCTTTCTCACAGCCAGCCTGTACATGATCCCTTGCAAAAATTAAGAGTGAATGCATACCTTTCCTTCTCGAACTCATTTCATTTTTCATTTCTCAAACATTTTGTCTCTCCCAGTCATTTTATATTCGCTATTCATTCTTCCTACTTTCTAGTCTTTAGTCTACTTCATTGAAATCCCCTTGGAAAATGAGGCCCCATCCAGTTCTTTTCTGACTTAGCTGTGGTCTGCCTTAACAGGATCCAAAATGTTAACTGAAGTAGAAACAGAATTCTTTTCTATTGGTGCTATGCTTCTGCATTGTGAGGGAATTCAGACTCTCAAAGAGTTCAACAGGTATGTTAACCCTTGAGAGGAAAGTGGACTTTTGGATGGGAAGGGAGTGAGCCAAAAGGAAATTTGATTTTGGAACTCCACATCTTCGTTATTTACATTAGAAATAAACTTTGGCCTTTGGGGGCCAAGCTCTCAACAAAAGTCAGACTTTTTTCACATTTTTTATTCTTGAATGGCTTTCCTCTATGCAGCAAGCCATCTTTGATTAAAAAAAAAAAAAAAGTCAAAGCTTACCCAATACATTAACAGGATCTGATGATATGTGCAATATTCCACATGCATAATTCATCTCTAGTAAAGATAAGGAAATGCAATTTCTCATAAGTTTGGTCATCATACATACAAATCTTATAGACCATCCCCATCTCATTCTTCTCAACCTTCCTATCCCAAAATTTCAACCAAATACTTCTACTGTGCCCTATAGAATGCCTCTTCCATAGGCAACAAATTTCCCTTCATCTTACATCTTCCACTCCTTGCACTTACTAGTTTTTACTGAACTCTTCCCCGATAAAACAACCACCTCCACCCTTTTCGGTACTAGCTGCACCTTCACTCGTTCTCCTTTGCTCACTTGTTGAGGTGAGGGAGTTAGAGTACTCTGTTTCCCATTGCCCCTTCCAGGTTCTCTCTCTGCCCCATCACTCAGTGCTTCTCTTTTGATGTTCATGCACAATTCATATCTATCATCTGATCTAAATCCTGGTAGCTATTGTCTATAATCCCCTGGGTCACTCCCCTTTCTTGAGTACAATACCTAGCTCTCAACTTTTCTCTCCTCCCCAACTCCTACTCTCATGATAGGGGACTGGAACATATTTACTCGTTCTCAGACATCCTCAGTTCCTCCAACAACCTCACTTCCTGTACAGCTGCCACTGTCCCACCTCAGCCACACACAGTCATATGATTTTTCCATGACGCTCAAATGTGCCATCTCTTGTGTTCAAGAATTCTGAAATTCCACTAACAGCATTGACTTCTCACCCCTCCCTCTGCTTTCCCTTATTAAACCCTATTCATTACTTCCAATCCTTTGACCCCCTTAATTCTCCCCTAGGCCATTTCCCTTGCATTAAGCCAACATCTTTTACCATCTTGACCAATTCAATTCTACATGATCTGTCTTGAAACCCGATCCCCCTTGTGGCTGATCATGGCCGGCTAAGTCTCAGCCTTGGATTACTCGCACCATTTGTCATTTTTATTCCTATATACGTGCTATCAAATAAAGATGAACATCAGACAACCACTGAGTCCACGGCAGATTTGTGTTACACAATCCCAATTGAGACCCCACTTCTGGTAGGCAATCTACTAGACTCCCTTATTAACCCAACATCCCACTCTCCATAGGTGTTCCACACCTTCTCTCCTCAAACTTCAGACCATTTGCCATGAGCTCCTCCTTATTCATCCCCTGTCACTCATATGCTTTCTACCACTATCTCCACCCATTTCACATAATGAAGCATTATTCCTTACCAAGGCTAGCCACTCTACTTGCCCAAATGATTCCCTTTTTATTTCTTCTCGAACATATTGTACCTTCTTGTCCCTACTCTTTCACTTGTTTTCAATCTCTTTCTACTGATTCTACTGTATATGTACTTGCCCATGTCTCTGTTCAAAAAAACCCTCACTTGATCATTCCATTCCTACTATCGTGCTCTATCTCCACTTCTTTTTGTAGCTAAACTACTTGAAAAAACTATAAAAAATGCTTCCTTTTTTTTTCTCTTAACTCCTTATAATCCAGTTTCCTTGATTTCTATGCAACATTTGACACTGTTGATCACTCTAATATTCTATTTTCTCTAGGATTTAAGGATACCATCATCTCTTGATTCTCTTCCTATCTGACCAGTCTTTATCTGTCTCCTTTGCTGGATCCTCTTCCAGACCATACCCTCTAACTGTAGGTGTCCTTCAAATTTCTGTCCCAGGTCCTCTTCTCTATATTACTTGGTGATCGTCAGCCCCCATAGATTTAATTAGCATCTTTATACTTTATACTTTATATACATCATTTTGAAATGATTCTCAAATCTACCCTATCCTTCCCCCAAATCTGCTGACTTCCAATCCTGAATATCCATCTGTTTTGTAGATATCTCGAATTGGATTTCCAGCTGACATCTTAAACTCAACATGTCCAATCCCCTAAACCCTGCCTACTCTCTACCTTCTATATTGCTATAGAAGGTAACCCCATATTCCTGGTCCTTCGGGCTTGCACCTGCGTCATCCTGGATCCCTCACTATCTCTCACCTATCAGTCCAATCAATTGCGAAGGTTTGTCCATTTCAATCTCACAACATCCCTTGAATACATCACCTTCTCTACTCTGACACTGCTACCATTCTAGTACAAGCCTTCACCTCATGACTGGGTTGCTGCAATAACTTGCTGGTGGATCTACCTGCCTCATGGCTCTCTCATTCCAGTCCATCCTCCAGTCCCTAAAATGATTTTCCTAAAGCAAAGGTCTAATGTCACCCTCCCCCCATTCACTCAATAAATCACAGTGCCTTCCTATTGTCTAGATCAAATACAAAGGCTCAATTTGACAAAAAAAAGTTTATAACATAGTCCCCTCCTACATTTCTAGTCTTTTACTCCCTGATATGTGCTCTCTGATTCCATGACTCTAGCCTCTTGGCTATTACATGAAAGGACACTCAATCTCTTGGCTCCAAGCATTTCCTCTAGCTATTTTTCATGCCCACATTACTTTTCCTCCTTTGTCCCATCTGCTCCTTAGCTTTTTTAAAGTCCCAAGTAAACTCCATTCTTTTACTGGAAGTCTTCCCCAATCCCTCTTAATTCTAGTGCCTTCCTTCTATTAATTACTTTCTATTTGTCTTGTATATAGCTTGCTTTGTATATATTTTTGTGTTGTCTTCCCCATTAAATTGTAAATTCCTTGAGGTTTATCTTTTGCCTCTTTTTGTATTCTCATAGTGCCTGGCACACAGTGGGTGCTTAATAAATGTTCATTGATTACAGCATTACGCTTCAATTTTTTACTTTCCTTTTACACAGACATACTCATTTACATATATACTTCATCTTTTAAAAATAAATTTTATTATCTTTTAATTTTTACATCACCTCCATTTTTCAGTACAATATTTCACGTAGTTGTTAATAATTTGCACTCCTTTTATTAATTGCTTATTCATCACCTTTTTCAATTTGTTGGGGGATGGTACTTGGTATTTAATATCTCTGATTGTCATATCTTGGATATATACATTTCAACATTTCAAAGATGCACATAAACCTTTCAATTACTTCAACTTGTATTTCATGAAATCTTTTTTCGCCAACACAATAGTAATAATGTATATTTGTGTGTTTTCTGACTGCTAGTTTAATGAATGCTACTTCCTCTGCACTCTGATGCCTCAAAAAACACTTCTGCCAGAGGTGCAGCATAACCAAAATCCAATCTGAATATGAAGTCATTGATCTAGTATTTTGTCTATCCATGTATTCTCCTAAGGACAGGAAAAATCAAGGGAGAATGACTGGCTAGTGCCAAGCTTTGAGAGACACAGCGTCATCCCACCGCAGCTGTGAGTGACAAAGCTCCAAGTATCTCAATAATTTATTTTTCAAAGCCTAGGGATGAGAGAAACTGGACACATATTTCAGATGTTCCTCTCAGGAACAGGGTGCCACTCTGAATATCTACCCCTACATTTTGGTAAAAAAGTACCATAGCGAAAACCGGAAATTAGTATGGCAGAAACTAGGCATGGACCCACACTTACCACCACATACTAAGAAAAGATAAAAATGGGTCCATGATTTAGGCATAAAGAACAAGATCATAAATAAATCAGAGGAACATAGGATAGTTTACCTCTCAGACTTGTGGAGGAGGAAGGAATTTGTGACCAAAGGAGAACTAGAGATCATTATTGATCACAAAATAGAAAATTTTGATTACATCAAATAAAGAAGCTTTTGGCAAACAAGATTAGAAGGGAAGTAACAAATTGGGAAAATACTTTTACAGTTAAAAGTTCTGATAAAGGCCTCATCACCAAAATATACAGAGAACTGACCCTAATTTATAAGAAATCAAACCATTCTCCAATTGATAAATGGTCAAAGGATATGAACAGACAATTTTCAGATGATGAAATTGAAACTATTTCCACTCATATGAAAGTGTTCCAAATCACTATTGATCAGAGAAATGCAAATTAAGACAACTCTGAGATACCACTACACACCTGTCAGCTTGGTGGAACAAATAATGATGGAAGTTGGAGGGGAAGTGAGAAAACTGGGACACTGATGCATTGTTGGTGGAGTTGTGAAAGAATCCAACCATTCTGGAGAGCAATCTGGAACTATGTCCAAAAAGTTATCAAACTGTGCATACCCTTTGATCCAGCAGTTCTACTACTGGGCTTATATCCCAAGGAACTACTAAAGAAGGGAAAGCGACCTGTATGTGCCAAAATGTTTGTGGCAGCCCTTTTCATAGTGGCTAGAAACTGGAAAATGAACGGATGTCCATCAATTGGAGAATGGTTGGGTAAATTAGGGTATATGAATGTTATGGAATATTTATTGTTCTGTAAGAAATGACCAACAGGAGGAATACAGAGAGGCTTGGAGAGACTTACATGAACTGATGCTGAGTGAAACGAGCAGAACTAGGAGATCATTATACACTTCAACAATGATTCTGTATGAGGATGTATTCTGATGCAAGTGGATATCTTCAACATAGAGAAGAGCTAATCCAATTCCAATTGATCAATGAGGGACAGAATCAGCTACACCAGAGAAGGAACATTGGGAAATGAGTGTAAACTGTGAGCATTGTTTTGTTTTGTTTTGTTTTGTTTTGTTTTTCTCCCCAGGTTATTTTTACCTTCCGAATCCAATTCTTCCTTTGCAACAACAACAACAAAAAAGTTCGGTTCTGCACATATATATTGTACCTAGGATATACTATAACATATTCAATATGTATGGGAATGCCTGCCATCTAGGGGAGGAGGTGGAGGGAAGGAGGGGAAAATTAGGAACAGAAGGAGTACAAGGGATAATGTTGTAATGTATACATATGTACTGTCAAAAAATGTTATAATTATAAAATTAATTTTAAAAAAAATACCATAGCATAGAATTTGGTGACTGGTTAGCGAAAGCACCAATCATTAAAAAGACATATCTTGTGTTGTTTGTATATAAGGCATGTCAATTTTTCACTAGAAAACTAAAAATCAAAATTTCTACAGACTCATTCAAAGTTTCATTTTTAAAAATGAGCAAAATAAAGGCTAAGTTTCAAAAGTATATGTTTTCCCCCTAATTTGTTTTCTTTTTACAAATTAAACATTTCAGGTTCTATTAATTTATTTTATATACAATAGCTAAACAAGAGATCAGAATTACTCTAATAAGGATCATCCATCAATTCATTAAGTACTTATCATCGGCAGTAAAGAAAGAACTAGTGCCCTAGTCTCAAGGAGTTTATTTTTTAATCTGGTTCATAGAACCTTCATTTGAGAGGTAATATTTTGAATACTATTCTGAATTTCAATATTATTTTCCAGTGTAAACTGAATGCAATCCCTGTCCCCAACCCATTACTATGGAATTCTCTCTTTATTGGAAAGGAAATCCCTGTCCTATGTGAAGTGTGGAGCAGAGTTGATGAGAGGGAAGAACTTTAGGTCTCAATGATGAGAATTAGATAAGGACTATCTAAATGAAATTAGGATTAATTGAGGTCTAGTGGCCGGTTCGAGGTACAGTGAGTCAAATGGAGCTCCCCTGCAACTCCTTTGGATTTGGCGCAAGGATACAAAGTTAAATGAGGTCTGGTAGCAGCACAAGAGTCCTCTGTAAAGGAATTTACAGACCCCAAAACCTAGATTGATAAAAGAGGTTTATTGTGGGGTTGGAAGTAAGGTTAAAAGGTGGAAAGACACCAGGGCCAGAGCTGGTACCAGGTGGGCAGAAATTCTTGACATGGCCAGCGTAAGGATACCATGCTTGGGACTTCTGCAAAGAGTGGACTCCAGTTTCCCCCTTTTATAATGGGGGCTTTTGGTAATCTTGAAGGGGCTCGTGGGTGGAGTCCCAGGTTGGCTCCTGGCTGGGTTTCAGCCAGGGTAAGAATTTGAAGAGAATTCAATGGGGTTTTAGATAGGGAACTGTTTGTACTTGGGGTGGGGGTTGGGAAATCTGAGCAGATCATTAGAATGGGGGCTGGGACAGCCCAAGTTGGCTCAGATCCGCTGGGGACTCGGAGAGCCTGGATATCTCCCATTGGAATTCATGGGGGTTGGGAATCAGAAAGGAATCTTAACCCACATCATCAGTAGTTAGTCCCCTTTGAGTCCTCTTTGGAGATTCTCCAAGCCAGAGATCATGGAGCATCAAGTATGCTTTCAGTTTCAAGAGGGAAGATGGAAGAAGCCAAGCCTTCTTCAAGTTACTGAAGGAAAAAACGATGAGAAGACATGAAACAAATGGGCAGTCTCTGTCACGCTCTAGAGGCTTTAGGGAATTTCCTTTTTGCTTCTAGAGCTCCTTCACTCTGTGTTGTCTGACATATATTCTCCTAAGAGTTGTAATGGAAGAAATAAAGTTAGCAAGAATCACAAAATGAAATGAACTGAGAATTGAGTGTGACTGAAATCTCAGGAGAAAATGATGAAACTCAACTATTTATCGTGTTGAGATTTTTTTTTAAAATAGATTCAGTGAAAAACAATTATTACTAGAGAATAGAACGAATGAAGTAAGAAATCAAGCAGAGTAAATCCAGAAAATTACCCAAATGGGAAAAGGGTTGAAGCTATTAATAAAAGGAACAAAGTTAAAGATTAAACCAAGGCAGAAATGTTCAAGGGCTCCTAAAAAAAAGAAAAATGTGACTTCATGAAATTTCCCCAGAAATAATTAAAATAAGCATCAGGTTACAAAGCAATAGAATTAGCAAGATAACAATGAATCCCAAATTCAATTAATCCAAACACATAATGTTTAATGCTTCAAAAATACAATGATGAGATTATTTCAACAGCAGCTGAAGAAAATGCTAATAGCACAGATATGTCTAACAAAACAAATGACTTAATGACCTCAGAATTCAAGAACAATCAGATTTTGGCTCCAAATCAACTTTTCTGAATCAAATTTTCTGAAACAAAAGAAGACCATTTAAAAGACCATATGAAAACAAGAAATTAATGTTGGGATGCTAAAGCAATACTTTATGACTGTGATTAACTATTGTACTCATCATAGGGATGTTAAAAAATAAATGTAGAATCATTTTGGTTAATTTCTGAATTGTGATGCCTTGAAGAAAATAGAAAAAGAAACAAGTTGATTTGTGATGATATAATTAAAGAATGAAAAGGTAATAAACATGGCTACAGAAAAAGAGGAAGTCAATTCTTGAACAGTAGTCTCATCTTAAACAGAGTTGTAGATGGGAAAATTGATTTACTATAAACCTCACAGAATTAAAAATATAAAATATTGGAACTGTACTGAGTATTATGGATGTGTGTGAAAGTGGGAAAGTATTAATATTTCTGATATAAGAACAATTGAATGCCTTTGATGAGGAAGGGGGAAGCAAGTAATTAAACAAAGTGTGATAGTGAATAGATCAAATTCAGCAGTTTTAAATTTGAATGTAAATGGATTGATTTTCCTACAGAAAGAAATGACTGACTCATTGAATGAATGTATTGAAAACAAAAACATCCAATAAAATTTTGGAGGAAAAGATGTAACTTATTGCTCCCTGTTGTATAGAAACAATTTGGTTGCTGAAAGAGACAGGAAATGAATTGAGGGGGAAGAGAGGGGACATAAAATTAACTTCTACATGGGACAAAAGATTCAATCAGTTTGTGTGTTATATAGGAACTGCTTCTTTTGTATAGAATGGTTTGGCTATGAAAAGAAGCAGAAAAAAGTATTCATTTATAAAAAATTAAATGCAAATATGAATAAGGAGTTTTTAAATACAATGTGAGAAACAGATTAGTAGAAATAACTAAAGAACTGAGAGAATCTGAAGACAAAGAAATTACTAAAACTCCAAGGCACTGTGATCTTTTAATCTTTTGCATGTGACTTTTTAGAATTTAAGAAGTTAAGTTAAAAGTTAAAATTAAAGTTTAGTCTAATAAAGAAAAAAGTAGAGTTTAGAGTTTAATAAGTTAAAAGTAAAGTAAAACTTAGTAAAACTAAGTGGGAAATAAAATAATTGTTTACAGATGATGGGATGATTAAATTAAGTATTGAGTGGTTTCATAAATAACAAAAAGGTAGATTTTTATGTTTTGCCTCATAAGGGAAGGTGAGTCATTGACTGCCAAAAAGTTTTATTTTAGGCTGTTAGAAAGTAAAGAACCTAACAAGAATAGGAAAATTAAGACCAAAGCAGAAGAGTAAGTAAGAAACTGATAGCTCCTATGGCTTCAGTAATGTTGTAGTTATTTTGCTTGAAGATACTAATTGGGTAAAAAAAGACAAACTCATTGGAAGAGAACTGAATTCTGCTTATTTCTCTCCAGTGTGGTCTACCATTTGAGAGAATTAAGACCTTTTAAAGGTGTTAATTCTTCTCTCATGCTCCCTCTCATTTGAGAGCAAAAAGCAAAAGGAAAGGTAGGCTATGAAACTTTTACTATAGTTTTATGTTGAAGCCAATTGGACAATGTAGCATCTTGTTCAGTGAAGTTAGCTATGGATCCAACCTGAGAAATTTTGCTTTGAATTAATGATTCGCTATATGAAAATTTAGGGAGAAAATGGACAAACTAGCAACCAATTGAGTGAAAAACTCTCTGGGTTTTTCATCAGTGCCCAGAAATTCACAATTCCAACAACAATGAATTATTGTCCCAATTTTTCCACATCCCCTCTATTTTTTTTGCTTTCTCTTTCAATCATCTTATTCAATATGATAGATATAAAATAATATTTTAATGTATTAATTTTCATTTCTCTAAACAATAATGATTTAGAGCATTTTTAGTTGACTAATTTTTTTATTTCTTTACATTGCAAAACTTCCTGTTTATACTCTTCAACCATTTGTCAATTTGGGGATGATATATTCTTATAGATTTGATAAAGTTCTTTATATATTTTAGATATGAGAACTTTATCTGAGAAACAATCTATACAAATTTTTCCCCAATTATCTGCTTTTCTTTTTATCTTGGCTATATTTATTTTATTTGTACAAAATCTTTTTAATTTAATGAAATGAAGTCTATCCATTTTATACCAACTTTGCTCTCTCTCTTGTTTATTCATAAATTGTTCACTTATCCAGAAATCTAATAAGTAATATGTTCTATGTTATTCTAATTTTCTTACAATATTTCTGTTTATATTTAGATCATTGTGCACTTTGACATTATTTTGGTAAATAGTGTAAAATATTGGTCTATGCCCAGTTTTTGTCATACTGCTTTCCAGTTTTCTCAGCAATTTTTACTAAAAACTTTATTCTTATACCAAAATCTTAAGTTTTTACACTTGTCAAATTCAAAGTTATTATGTTAATTTCCTATCCTACTTCTATTTCTATTTGTATGTACTGTATGTCTACTCTATTCCATTGACATACCTTTCTATTTTTTAGCCAGTACTAGATAGTTTTGATACTCATTCCCTTATACTTTGAGATCTAGTATTGTTAAACTAAATTTTTTGATTATTTAATCAAGATGGCATTGAATATATTAGTTTGAGCAAAATTGTCATTTTTATTAATTGGCCCTGCCTACTCTGAACAATGAACATTTTTCCAATTATTTGATCTGATTTAATTTGTATAACAAGTTTCTTTATATACTTTTGTTTATAGAATCATTTTTAAATGGAGTATTTTTTGCTATTCCTTTTTGCTGAGTTTTGTTTGGGACATATAATAATGCTGATGATTTATGTGGGTTTACATTATCAATATTTATAATATCCACAAACAATGAGGAAATGAAACAAATTTATAGGAATAAGTTTATTCCCTGACCAATAAGGGATCAAAGGATCTTGAAATAAAAAATGCAAATGATAAATAACCAAATTGAGATATCATCATCACCAATAGTGGCAAATATAATTGGAAAAAGTCAGACTCATGCTCTTGGTAGATCTATTAATTTGCATATTCTTTGAAGAAAGAGGTATATAGTCCACCACCCCACTCCAGATCTAATCCCTTTCTATCTTGCCACATTTGTCCCTCTAATCTATGTCATGCTAGATAATGGAATAATAGTTGAAACAAGGAGTAGTACTCTTTGTCTTCCAAGCATACCTTTTCTTGAATTCATGCCTTTACACTATGCCTGAAACATTATCAGTCCCAATATTTGCTTATTGAACTAATTCATCCTCTAAAGCCCAACTCAGTGACTTCCTTCATGAATTCTGTAATCTCCTATTGATAACTCTTTTGCAAGATCTCACATAGCACTTCTTTTTCAATTTTTACATTTATTAAGTGACTGTTGCATATAGAACATTTTGCTAAAACATACTTATTTCCATTTTACTCAAAAATTAAATAACACATTGTCTCTGGATTCATGGAGCTAACAGTCTAATCAGGACATAGAACATGAAAAATGCTAAAAAGTTAACAAATCTTCCTCAAAATTCCTATACCAATATTCCATTTACTCCAATTAACTCTGAAGAGCTAATGTGTTTTATTTTTTTTCACTTAGTAATATTTCATTTTTTCTAATTATATGTAAAGATAATTTTTGACATTTATTTCTGTAAGATTTTGAGTTCTAAATTTTTCTCCCTCTATCCCTTCCCTGTTCTCTCCCCAAGACAGCAAGACATATAGCTGAATATAGATTAAACATGTACAATCATCCCATGGTACTTCTACAAGAGGGTAGCCAGGGAAGATTTATGGTCTTTCAAGGTGTTAAGGTTTTGTTTAGGATTTTTTTTAATTGCAGATTATGTTTAGAAGTTATGAACATGTCTTTCAACACCTCTTGGAGGATGGGTCTCATTGATGGGGACCACCCCCAAGATGAATTTGTCTCACAATTTTTGGAAGGTAGTCTCTTACAGAAAGGGTGCCCTTCAGAAACTAGACATTGACCCACACTTAACACCGTACACCAAGGTCAGGTCAAAATGGGTTCATGATCTAGGCATAAAGAATGAGATTATAAATAAATTAGAGGAACACAGGATAGTTTACCTCTCAGACCTGTGGAATAGGAAGGAATTTATGTCCAAAGAAGAACTATAGATCATTATTGATCACAAAATAGAAAACTTTGATTATATCAAATTTAAAAGTTTTTGTACAAACAAAACTAATGCAGATAAGATTACAAGGGAAACAATAAACTGGGAAAATATTTTTACAGTCAAAGGTTCAGATAAAGGCCTCATTTCCAAAATATATAGAGAATTAACTCTAATATATAAGAAATCAAGCCAATTGATAAATGGTCAAAGGATATGAACAGACTATTCTCAGATGAAGAAATTGAAACTATTTCTAGTCATATAAAAAGATGCTCCAAATCATTATTAATCAGAGAAATGCAAATTAAGACTTTGAGATACCACTGGTATCTGGTAAATAAAAACTATTAACAACAACAACAACAAAAGGTAGCCCTTTCAATTGGTCTACAAAAGGGAGTTGTAACAGAACATTCTACCCTTTTCTGTTTTTAATGTTTGTATACTAATGTGGCTATATGTATATGTATGTGCTAATATGTATGTATATTTATATATATATATATGTATATACTAATATATGTATATGTATTTACTAATGGTGGCCTTGAAGCAGACGTGCATAGCAGAAATAGACATTCCACTTCCCACGTGTATTTTTTAATACAACAAGCAAGAGTGATACACCAATTATTGAAGTCTTGGGGAAAAGTCAAAACTTTCACATGTTGTAGAGAGCAGGGCAGGGTTGCATGAGCCCATGAAATCTATTTGTTTTTAACTAGTCTGCTATAAAGTTAGAGAGACACATGAAAAGGAATGTTGTAAAGATGGAGAATGGCTTTGAGCAGGGCTGCAGTTTCATCCAGGAAGCTAGCTAGCATCTTCATCCACCAGGAACAGAGCAGTAATGATGGGAATGGATGCAAGTCTGACATTTCATGGACCTTTTGCTTGGGTGAGAATCCAAATAGCCAGGAAAATGATTTCTCTTAACCATTTTTCTTTTCCCTTCCCTTTTTGTTCATATGACCTGAGGCATGAGACCAAAGTTCTTTGTCACTTTTCAAGTCATCCCTTACTTTCCTAATATTAGCTTAAATCTTATTTTCTCTACATAAAAGATGAGGGATTTTAATTGTTTTGCATGTGTTTTTAATTGCATTTAAAGGGAACAAATGGTAAAACCTTTAGCTATTAAACTACATAGAATTTAATTGCCTGCGGAGTTTCTATCTTATTAACAGAGACCACTTGGGGACTTTGAAAAGCTGTTATAATTTCATTAATAACCAGCCATCAAAACCTGTTTTTTTTTTTCAAGCTTTCCAAATGAGCAGAGGAAAGAATCTCTATGGATACAACCATTGCCTCTGGATATAAGTAAGTGGTTTTTTTGGAATGTATCTGGGACTAATCTCCAAAGAGGGAAGGGAGGAAGGGCTATGCCTAGAAAAAGGCCTTACCCCAAGTCAAGCACCAGAGCAGAGATGGCCATAGTCTGGGAGGGTTTGGATCTTCCTGATTCCAAGAAGGGATGAGGGAACTCCCCAGCCAGCTATCTTCCACAGAGATCCAGCAAGTTCCACATAAACAAGGGGAAATATATATAATTTTTAGTCCTGTAGGTCCCAGATATCTGATTTTGGTTCTTGGAAATAGGAAATAGTTCAGAAGTGACTAGCCATGTTTGCAATTAGAGGCTAGAGAGACCTCAGAGTTGTCACTTTTTTTCCTTAGGGATAGATGAGGAAAAATGGATAATAATGTGTTGCCACAAGAAACTATCTGTGGTAAAGAAATTCTTTTACTTCCAAGCACATGTACAGCTTATTTGCAGGGCAGAATAAAAGGCAGATTCAAATTAGCACATTATCTTTGGCTGCACGAGATGGATTTGCCAGTCACATTTAATTGTTCCTGACATACTTCCTTTTGCTTTAACTCTTCTTTGGGGAAGTAGGAGGGGAGAAGTGGGAACAAACCTGACAAGCCTGTATCAATGTATTACAGTCAACTATGTTTTGTCATGTTGCCCAATGGATTCTAAGCATGATGAGGGTATTGACTATTACTTATGCAAGAAGTATAGAGATTTTTCTTTCTGAAGGAAAATAGATTAAAGGTTGTTAGGTTCATCAGGTGTCCTTTACTATTTTTGGTCTTGTTTTTGAGTTAATTGAATTGCAAATTAAGGATCCAAAAAGTTCAGCTCAACCCAACTTCTTTCTAATTTTTTAACGTAGATTCCCTGGGATAATTCAAAAGAGAACAATGTAATAAGGGTTGAAAGAAATTCTGAACCATTGCTCAAGCAAGAGTCTAAATTGAGAGGCCATTATCGGCAGAGAGAAGAATTCAAAACAGATTTTAAAGTGCTTAGAAGATTCTCAGGCTAGTTGGAGTGTAAGTCGCAAGCAGAACAAAAAGCAAACAAATAAAAAACCATGAAGAAAGCTCTAGGACTGCAGTCTATAGAGATTCGCAGTAGGAGATGCCCATTTCTGCAGGGAGGAAATCACCTGGAAATCCAAGACTAGTCAATGAGTACCCAAAGCTCCCAGAGTACCAAAAGCTCAGCACTTCCACCACACAGTTGAAGACCAGAAGATGGCATCAGAGAGCAGTTCATGATGTTTATGCTCCTCTATGAGTTACTGGCTTGTACATGTTTCTCATCTGTATACTCTGGTCGGTCTCTTCCTTTTTCACTAGAATCCTACTCTTCTCCCCACCCCCAACCTAGGTCCACCCGCAGGATTGCAAAAAAAAAAAAAAAGAAAAAAAAAAGAAAAAGCAAAGAAAAGAAAAGGGATCATTTGGGACAGGGAGGAATAGGGATTTTGGATAGGAGACATAAAGGACAAAAAGAAGGAAAAGGAGAAAGAAGGGAGGAAAAGGAGGAAGAGAAGGAAAAAAGTAAGAAAGAAAAATATCCTTATGTATGGTTTGGTGGCATCTATTTCAATTTGAGTTTGATCCCAGTGGGCAAGGAGACCACGTTCCTTTCCATTCATCTCCCAGATTGGACCTTGTGATTCAAGGCAAGAAGGGACTAAAAAAACCAAAGACCCCAAAGAAAAGGCTAGTCTTTGATGCTATTCTACACTTAGATCGAAATAACCTATCCCATATCCCCAGTCTTTCCTTGCTACCAAGATTTACTCAAGCTTTCTTCATTAGATGGAAGGCTTTTCCACTGCTCATCTTTATTTACTGACAACATATCTGCCCTTCAAAAACCAGCTCAAATATCACATGAAAATCATAGTATTTCATTGTTGCTGCAGTTGTGGGTAGGATGTATGTGCATAATTCAAATCGGGACTGAGAAAGAATCTTGTCTTCACAATATAGCCAATAGGGGGAGGCTGAAGAGCCCTATGTATTGCTTTAATTGTTGAGAAGTTTCTCCCAACAACTTGCCTAAATCTTCCCTTTTGTGATGTCTTACACTTTGTTCGGACTTCTGCCCTCAGAGGCCTATTGGAACAAGACAAACTCCTGTTGCACTTGACTGCCAACAGGAAGACTTTTCAAATCTTTAAAACTGAAATGATCCCTTTCATCTCGAACTTTTTTGTTTTCTTCCTGAGGACCTTTGGACAGCTGTAATCACTGGGAAGCTTTTTCTTTTTCTTTTTTCTTTAATAGTTTTTATTTACCAGATATATGCATGGGTAATTTTACAACACTGACAATTGCCAAACCCCCTGCTCCAACCTTTCCCCTCCTTCCCCCCACACCTCATGGCAGGCTGACCAGTACATGCTAAACACGTTAAAGTATAAACCAAACTAGAGCTAGTCCCACTAGCTGTGTGAACCCCAAGGTTCCCTGGATTTTCAACTCCCACATCCCTTGAATCACTCAGTGAGCAGCTCAGCCTATATAAAGGAGTCCTTTGACTCTGCCATCCCTAAATCCTATTGTGTAACCCAAAACTTCTTAAGTGGTGGGTCATGACCCCAAATTGGGTCACATTACTGAATGTGCAAAATTTTGATTATCAGTAAATGTTTGGTTTGTATTTTACATATTGATATACCAAGGGCTGCAAAAAATTTCTCAGATGAAGAAGAATCACAAGGGAAAATGTTTAAGAAGCCCTGGACTATAACCAAGTAATGAAATACCAGACTTCCTCTCTCTGCTGTTACTTCTATTGCTACCACCCAAAGACGTACAGGCAAGTTAGCCTTCCTTCCTAACTTTAGTTCTCTTCCACAACAGGGAAGAATCATACCTTCATTAAGAATTCCTTCAAAGATGAAACATGACATAATCCCTTTCCTCAAGAAACTTAACAACCAATGGCAGGAATATGAAAAAAAAAAAAAAAAAAAAAAAAACAAAGAAAAAATCAGAACAAAGTGTTCTAGAAACATTGATGGAAAGCTCTCCAGTGCCCTATTTTGATTGAATTTGAATGAATTACTCAGCCCCTTTCTTCTTAAGTCTCTGAGTTCTGGGTCTCCATTCACCTTTTTGCTACTTTCAATATTCTTCTAAATCCGCATTCAATGATTCTTCTCTTACTCATGGTTCTTTTCTTTCTTTGTTATTCTGTATTCCTGAGTCAAAGGACTCTCAGATGGATAGCAGGAGAAGGAGTCTAAGGAGTTTACATCTTATCTGTCCCATCACCTCTTACTTTGTTACCATTCACTTCAGACAATAGACCTTGATGTGCATCTAGATAGCAAAATGCATAGAGTGACTTGAAGACTTACCTTCCTGAATTCAAATCCAGCCTCAGACACATCCTGAGCCAGCCACTTCAACCTGTTTACTTCAGTTTCCTGAGATGAGTTTTCAGAGATGAAAATACCGAATTTTCCTTTCCTATTTATTACTCCATGTCTTCTGACATGTGCATAATTAACATGCTGTGAGAAAATATGATGGCTATTCAGATAGAATTCCAGGAAAATTATAGAACAACGTTTAGTTGGGTGAGAAGAAATAGAACAGTATCATGAAATATTTCATAGAGAAAGTGAACCTTGAATTTATCTTTGAAAGAAGAATTTCAACAGGCAGAGGGGGTGGGGGTAGTACCTTTCAGCCAGGAATTGTGGTCTGTGCACAGACATCTCTGTGGCACAGAGATGAGAGATGCTAGAATGAAATGGTGAACCAAAGAAGAGTGTGGTCTTCTTAACTTGTAGACTATATAATGAGAAATAGTGTGACATAATGTGGGCAATATAGATAGAAATAAGATTGTAGATGGCTGCAAATATTCAACTAAGGAGTTGGTATTTTCTCCTTAGACAACAGGGAGGCAATACATGAATTTTAGAAAGGAAGTTATATTTGTTCACAGGGGAAAAAAGGTAGAGACTGTTTTCACCACTCATAGTAGTAGGTCCTTGCAACATAGAGTCTGAAATCCTTCCCAGTTCCCCTTTCTCAATGACAGATTTATTTTCATACCAGCCCTTTCCACTGAGAGCAGAGGGACTTGTGATTGATTCCAATTCTCCTAAGCAGAAGATACACTGTCCAGCTATACAGAAGAAACACCAAGTAGCCATGGAAATGTCCAGGCTTCTCCCTATGCCTGGTTCTTGTTTTCTTTCTTTGTTGATGACTCTGCTCCTTGGCCTTTCTGGTGAGTGGGGATCCCAAGAACAGAACAAGGTCCTACAGGACTGGTCAGATCCTAGGTAGGATCCTTAGGGTGTATTACAGAGGTTTATGGCACATCTGGATAGATTAAGCCCTGAACCTGTGGGTGACAGGGAATAGTTCAAAGCCAATGAAATCCTAAAAAGGATTAGAAAATATTTACAGGCATACTTTAAATAGAGCTTGCCATTTTCTATTATACATTTTATGCGATCATTTTCTCCCAAAAGCCCAGTAAAAATGAATTATTATTCCTGTTTTTGAGATGGGGAAGATGAAGCTCCTAAAGCTGTCAGAGCTGGGGTTCCAACCTTTAAATCAAATTCTTCTTGGCCCAAGTCTAGTGGATGTTCTGCTATGGTTAGATGCATCCATTATCAGTATTTCAGGAACTTTCCACAGACAACTTGGAAATTTCTGAGTATTCTGTGTTGACAAAGGTAAATGGAGGAAGTTTGGCAGAGTGGTAAAAGCTCTGATATAAGGATCAAAAGCCCTGAGGTTTTGCCATTCTGCTATTAACTCAATGCCTTCATTTTGATGAGTCACTAAACCTCTTGGGATCTGTTCCCTTTTCTATAAAATGAGAGAATAAGGTTAGGTAACAACACTAATGAATGAGCAGCCTCTGATATATTTAAGGTACCTTATAATTTATAATATTTAACACAATGATCCTAGGAAATCAATAGTGGAAACATAATCATTTTTTTTTCACTTATGAGAAAACTAAGAAGTTAAGGAAGTTGTCCCATACCATATAACTCTAAGGTGATAAAGCTGAAACTTAACTCCAATTCCTCTGACATGATCTTTAAGATTCTTTCCAATTCAATTAACTGAATATTTTTTAAATATCTATTTTATATAAAGTCTTGGTTTAGGTGCTAGGATTACAAAGATGTAAAACCACTTGTTCTTTCTTTGTCATGGTTTATCGTTTTGTTCTGATTTTTCTCTCCCAATCTGACATATGGAAAATAGTATTAAATAAATAAATAAATAAAAATATGTTTATTTCCCATTATCCAGTAGATGACATTATGTTGGGAAAGAATTATAACACATATATCAATCAATATAATAAATGTAGAATGTTATTATGGCAGGAGACATCCAGATAAGGTGTTCTAGGTAATGTGGAAGGAAGGCTTTCTCCACTTCTTCATCCTCCTGAGCCCCAGATAACCACCTAAAACACACCTCTCTTCTCTATAGTCACTTCTGGTTTTTTCCAGCTTCCTCACTAATCCCTGCTATCCTCTTTTATCCACCATTTTCTTTCCCCTCTTTCATTGACTTTTGGATCCTATGTTTCTTAGCTAGATCCCAATGACAGTGGTCTAAAAATCCCTATCTTTCCTCCTCTTTCTGCTGTCTCTTTACCATTTAACTCTAGTCAAATAGCCTTAGGTAGGAAGTACCTGGGAATCTTCAAGTTAATTCATTTCAGTAAACATATTAGATGCTCACTCTATAATGGATGGCATATAGAAACTGGAATTGGGAAGATCTGAGATCAGTTAGAAGACCTGACTTTAAATCCTATCTCAGTTGCTTGCTAGCTCTGTGACCTTGGATAACTTTTTACCTTCCATGTGTCTTAGTTTCTTCACTTGTGGAAACAAAACTTGTCCCACCAGGTTGTTGTGAACTGTTTTGCAGACCTTTAAGTTCTATGTAAAGGCTAGTTATTATTGTTACTAATATTATTACTGTGTTCAAGATACTGTCCTTAGTAATGAGCTTTTAATGATGAGAAATAATACAGTCCCTATTTTCAAGAAGTTTACCTTCTTCTAAGTTCTTACCTTCTAGAAAGGACAAGTCATTTATCTACAAAAGAGTAATACAAGGGTGACCATATAGTGATTGGCATACTATATATATATACATATATATATATATATATATTCAAGAAATGGCTAGATGAATCAATAAATGAATAGCTGAATGACAAAAAAAAACAGTGGGAAAGAGAGTCAAACAAAATAGTCTAAAATATGAAGAAGGAGAATTTGGGGAGAGCTGGGGAATTTGGGAAAAGTTCATTGAAGATTGTGGTATTTGAGTTGAACCTTACATGAAGAGAAAGTCTTCAGTAGTTTGAGAAAAAGAGTGAGTACTTTTTGGGCATTGGGTATAGCTTGTGATAAAAGATGCAAAGAATTGGAAAATGGCTGGAAAAGATCAGAGAATAGTTACATGGAGAGCATGAATTGAATAGTGTTAAATTAGCGTGCAGAAATTGGAGACAGATTGTGGGAGGTCTTAAATGCCAGTCTGGGCAATGAGGTGATAAGAGTGTGTTTCATGCTAGAGGCAAAAGGGAATCACTTAATACTTTTGATCAGATGAGTGTCTCAATCTGACCATAGTCTTTTCATGGCCCGCATGGTATTCCTGTTAATTCATATTTGATCCTTACTATCTGTATGACTTTGGGTAAGTTATTGCTCTTCTCTGGATCTTCTCTAGGAATGGTTGGACTAAATGACTGTCAAGTTTTCTTCCAGCTCAAAATTTTGTGACAATAGTACAAACCAAGTGGCCATTGAGAGTCTCTCTTGTATACTGATTCTTCCTTGGCCTCCCTTACTCTGCTCCTGAGTATTTGCAATAAAATAGCTAGATGGCTCATTCAAGGCTGGTAGTGAAGAAGGGAGGCCCCAACATTCTCCATCAACAATAAATTTAGAACCTTATGAGCATATTCTAAAGAGATGAGAAAATTTTGTGGTAAATGTCTTGTGATCTGTGCAAAAATGAAAAGATCTTCTATCCCAATATAGTGCTAATAATCAAAGACCTAGAAGAGGAGATAAAAATCACAAGAGAATAGAATGAGGCACATATCATCCCAGTCATCTGGTTTGCTCCTGGAATTATATTCTATATGAGGATAATGTCAGTGATCCTACAGAGGAAGAGCTTCCAATTGAATTTGTTCAACTATAAGAAGTAATTTTAATTACCTGTGCAGTAATCCACAAAATACTAAAAGTAAATGAATGAGGGACATCACTGACCTCTATCTGAATGCCATCAAAAGTAATGATTAGATTTTCAAATAATTATAATGAAAAAGCAACAAAAATAATATAATTACTCATTTACATAACACTTTAAAAGTTTAAAAGTGATTTTCATGTATTTTTCATTAGATCCTCACAATAAAATTTTGAAGAGGCTAAAGGAAGTACTATTATCCTCATCTTACTGTGAAGAATGAGATTAAATGGCTTGTCAATCTTACACATTAATTATTGGAGGCTGGATTCAAAATCAAGTCTTACCTGATTTTGAGTCCAATGCTTTCTTTCCAAAGAAGTTCTTCAATCAATAAATCTTTATTTCATATTGACTATGTAGCTTGAAGACAAAGAAAGACAAGAAGCTCTGTCTTCCTGGCACTTATGTTTCCATGGTCAAGAGAGAAACAATATAGATCCATAATAGTCATAGAAAATATGCCCAAAATAAATACAAAGTCAGTTGACATTAACAGAGACTTGGATAATGAGTTTGTAGCAGAGATGGTGCTTAAACTGAAATCAAATGTGTTTGCATCATGTCATCCCTGGTTCCAGAATTATATGCCTTCTCCTTGACTCCATGTCAGTTTGCCTTCTCCTCTCTACCTCAAGTATCAGGATGCTCAGACTAGACAAAGACACTTAGGCTCAAATTTTAAGATGATCCGGACAGAAAAACAATGTCAAATCTCATCTTTCCTTGCAGGAACCGGAGGCCAGGAAGAGGTCCAAGTATTACAGCCTGATGATCATGTTTCTGGGATAGAGGGAGGCACTATTCTTCTGCACTGTATGGTATTTGGTTTTCCACTACCAGGACCAGTGAAATGGTTCAAGGGCAAAGAGCCCCAGAGAGAAGAAATTTTCAATTTCAAAGGAATTATCAATCACCGAATAAAGGCAATAGACTTTTCTAAGAGCAACACAAATTTCTCCATCAGCATTAGCCACATCACCCCAGAGGACTCGGGCACCTATTACTGTGTGAAGTTCAGAAAGGGGATTACTGCTGTCAAAGAATTTAAATCTGGCAGTGGCACCAAGCTCACTGTGAAGGGTAAGTAAAAAGCCTTGAGACTCCTATCTTTGTCCTGCTAAAAAAAATCCCAGACTCAAGACTCAGGACTTTGCCCAGCGAGGGCTCTCTAGTTTTTTCTTGAGGCTGAGGAAAGAAAGTCGTAGGACAGGGGAGGTTCCAGCTTCAGAACAAGGTGCCCCCAAACTAGGACAGTATGAAAGATCCAGCCTTGGGCCTTATTCCTCCTTGACTATATACCAGCTTTCAAGGTGCTGGCTCCCCTTAGAAACATCCAAGGATCATTAATGTTTCCTTTTTAAGGCTTTTTGTCTTTTATTTTTCTTAACTTTCACTGATCACTAAAGCCAAGTCTAAGGAACTAACCTCCTTGTGTGGAAAAGATTGGTATCTTTCATCCCACAACACTTTTGCTGCTTTTATAATCCCTCTTCTAAGCTCTTTGATCCTTTATGTCATTTGAAGATTACCTGAGTGAATAAGGAACCTTCCTGATTTAATATATTTCTAGGATCAGAGACCAACAACACTAGTTGCCTAATCTAGTATTGGCTCTCTTTTCCTTACTCTAGACAATATAAGTAGGATATCTGATAGTTATGTAAGAAGTGAGAAAGTATATGTTTATCCATAAAGTGTTATTACAACTGCATGAGCTTATTTGGCAGAAAATCAAGAAGTAGGAATCCCACACATCCATTTTTGTAGATATGGTGCTTCATCCTAATGAGCAAAAGTGCTATAAAGTGCTATAAAGAATACACAGCCTTCAAGTTTTCTATTTCCTCTCATCAAATCTAGATATGATGATTAAATTTATCCAATCAAAATGATCTCCGTATCTCCTAGACTACTAGAAACATCAACACTCCTCTAAACATGCTCTATTTCACTGAATGCTAATCAAGTGGTTTTGACATTAAGGAAATGATTTGCCCTGGAAGATGGATATTTTTAGATACTTTGGGCAGCATGTTCCTCTTGAAGGTTAAAAAGATTAGAAAACTCTCTCTTTTTTCTCTTTCTCTGAATGTGAATATATAGAGATAGAGATATAAATATACAAACACAAAACATATACTGTAGGGTTTTGTACTCTGAGAGACTCGGAATATCCATAGATGTTACATAGGTTATTCTGAATCCCAGAATTTTAATAAATGAATATTTCAGTTTGCTCTCTTTCTGTATCTGTACTTTTTGTAATCCATCAGACAAAGGTAGATAATGCCACACATTTTCCAAATGATGTTCAACATTCCTTATTCCCTGCATTACACAATCAAATAGGGCCAATTGTTAGATGAAAACTCAGGAACCTGGGACTTGTCTTCTCTTCTGATATGTAAATGTGGACCTAGGATCTATGAGGTTCTAAAACTCCTGTTTTTACACTCAGTGCCCTGTTGTTAGCAAGGCCCTTTCCTGGTCCCATTTTGAATGATTCTTTGCTTGGATAATAGGAAGGTATGGCCTGACTGGGAGATCTCAGCACGGAACTTCCAATCACTTCCATATAGAAGTGTGTTCATTCTCGAGATCTTCAGCCAATTTTCCATTTGCCAGTGGTTTCATGATATCCAATGTCTCTCCTATGTCCAATGACATTGACTATGGCACTTCCTTCATCTGCCTAGGTCTTATCACTTACAGTATTATACCTCACCTCTCGTACCCCATGGTTGACCAAAGGCCCAAAATTTGGTGCACTGGGAGTATATACAATAGAGACCGAGATAACCTGTGAAGAAGAGATGATCAAATTGCCCAATTCCTCATTTGTCTTAGTACTTCAGAAAATGGGAGATTTCATTAACCCCTTGGGTAAATTCTTCACCAATGTAAATAGCAGATATTCCATAGCTTAAGCAATGCCTTTTCGTGAATGACTGTACCCAACTCTTAGTAGATGATCTCTATTTCAACACTAAATTAAAAGACAAAATGTCTGATGGTAAATGGCTATAGGGAAGATGTTTGCCTATGGTATCAAGAAGATAACATTTTTCAACAGATGCTACAGGGAATGAGCACAGTCCAGCAAAGAAAAAAAAATAATCATAAAAATGTGAGGAACAATTGCAATTAGTCCTTATTCATTTGTTGTGACTTCATTTGTCTATAGATGATCTCCTCAAGTAGCATTTAGCAGCTTTGAAGTACAAGAAGAATAGGTGAATTGCTGGGATGTGATCCAGGATGGAGGTGTGTAATAAAATGTGACTGGCAGTCAGGAAAGGGAGTAATGACTCCAGGAAGAAGGTAAAATCTGAGCAATGAAAAGAATTGAAGGAATGGAGTGGGGTAGAGGAATATGAGGTTGGAGTGAGGACAAAGAATAGAGTTAGAAGTGGAGAGAGAGATTGAAGAACAAGAGTTTATGATTAAAGAAACAAAGTTTAAAATATAGATTTTGGTGGAATTATGAGTGGTGTCAGGTTCTGAAGTATTCGTGTGGGAGCTTAGGTAGGAAAAAAGTCAGAAAAGAAATGAAAAAAAATTAGTAGGTCATAGAAGTTTTTAAGGTTGACGAATTGATAGATCATGAGTCCATTTTAAGTCTTACTTTCTCTAGGAGGTGGAATCCAATTATCCTGTTCCTTCTCTCTTGGAGGCTATGAATGGAATCCTTCCTGTTCTAGTAATGTACCCAAGTTATGTCTCTCTCATATATCTGATTTTCTTTCTTCTGTGCTCCTGACTTCTCTATAACTACCACTTCTTTCTGAGCCTGAGAGATGCTGCTACTAACTCCCCTTGGCAAGGTCTAGAAATTCAGGCTGTCAGAACGCTTGCCTCTCCAATATTGGCTCCAGCTTCAGTCATCCCTTAGGCAATCCCTGCCACTGCTGCTTAATGTCTAATATCTTTAGGCTATCAGTGGCATTTATAGGAGTGGCAGCTAAGTGGTTCCATGGATAGAGTGCTGGACTGGAACTCAGGAAGAACTGTATTCAAATATTAGTTCAGATCATTAAAAGTAGTGATTCACAACTTCTATCTCAGTGCCCTCATCTACAAAAGGTAGATAATAATCACACTTATTTCCCCACGTGATTATGAGGATAAATGAGGTAATACTTGTAAAGCTTTTTTTATTGTAAAGCACTTTTTAAATCTTAAAGAACTATGTTATCTATATTAACTGTTGTTCTTATTTCAATTGTTTCCATTTTTGTTCTGGGTTCCCTGACAGACTGGACAGAAGCATAGGTTATTTGTTTTTATAGTCTTGCTGGTTTTGTATAGAATGCTCTTTTGATTTTGTTTACTTCACTCTGCATCAGTTCATAGGAGTCTTTCCAGATTTCTCTTATAGCACAAAATATTCCATTACATTCACATGCCATCCCTTACTTAGCCATTCCTTCATTGATGGACACCCCTTTAGTTTAGTTACCATACTTGTTTTTGATTATATGGGTTCTTTTCCTTTTTCTTTGGCCTCCTGAGGAGTAAATATCTAGTTGTATTATGACTGGGTCAGAAGATATTCCTAGCTAATAATTTGGGGAGTAGGTCCCACATTACTTTTCAGCATGACTGTGGGCATAATTGACAGCTCCACCAAGGTTCAAGGCACTTGACATTGATGAGTCAAATCTAGCTTCAATGGCAGGAGACAAGGATTTGAATAAGAATAAGGTAAATGTTAGAATCTCTAGGTAGATGTTAGAATCACTGCCATATATTTGGCTTAAAGAACTTGGTTATCTTTAATTAGGATAAGAGAAAATGTAAAGGGACGTATGAAAACTGCCTTCAAGAATTTGAAGAGTGGCCATGAGGAAGATGTATCAAATGGGGTCAGCTTTCAGGTGAAGAAATTAAAACCATTTCTAGTCATATAAAAAGTGCTCTAAATCACTATTGATCAGAAAAATGCAAATTAAGACAACTTTGAGGGGAAAGAGGGGGAAATTGGAATACAGGTTTTGCTAGGGTTAATGTTGGCAAGAAACTGGAAACTGAGTGGATGCCCATCAGTTGGAAAATAGCTGAATAAGTTATGGCCTATGGATATTATGGAATATTATTGTCCTGTAAGAAATGATCAGCAAAATGATTTCAAAGAGGTCTGAAGAGACTTACATGAACTGATGCTGAGTGAAATGAGCAGAACCAGGAGATCACTGTACATGGTAACAACAAGATTACACAATGATCAATTCTGATGGACGTGGCTCTCTTCAACAATGAAATGATTCAGACTAGATCCAATGATCTTGTGATAAAAAGAGCCATCTACACCCAGAGAGAGGACTGTGGGGACCGAGTGTGGTTCACAACATAGCATTTTCACTCTTTTTGTTATGGTTTGCTTGCATTTTATTTTCTTCCTAATTTTTTTTCCTTTTTGATTTGATTTTTCTTGTGTAGCAGTTGTATAAATATGTATATATGTATATATATTGGATTTAACATACATTTGTACCATGTTTAACATATATTGGACTACTTGCCATCTAGGGGACAGGGTAGAAAAAGGGAGGGAAAATTGGAACACAAGATTTTGTGAGGATTAATGTTGAAGAATTATCCATGAATATGTTTTGAAAAATAAAAAAGCTTTAATAAAAAGGGGATTAATGTTTTAAAATTATCCATGCATATGTAATGAAAAAAAGTTTTAATAAAAAAATAATAATTTTTAAAAATGTAGTCAACTTTGAATTCCAATGGCAGAATTATCCATTTCTTTACCTTCTCTCTTCAATAATGTCTCCTCTCACTCCCTTAGTTTAACATCCATATGTATCATAGTCAGAATCCATTTTAGTACTTACTTCTCTTATCATTCTCACTTTAAGCTATGTCCTGGATGTGGTTAGATCAAGCATTTCAAGGACTCTCTTTCTTAAAAAGAAAACAAAAAGAAAAATGTGCGAAGGAAACTGTTTCCATCTTCTCCTCATTGCGCATCCTTCCCCACTTCAGATTTATTAAAATCACAAAAAGCCTCAGAAAAGGCTGGTGACATTTGTCTGACCTCTCACTGGCAAAGATTCATGGTATGGTCTCCCTCTGGTTTCTGTATTAAGCCTTTTCAATTAGAATACTTTGTCTCCTCTTTTATTCTAGATAAAGAAGTATAAACTGTACGTAAAGTTTACAGCATTTGTGGATTTTTTATTTCTAATCCAGAAACCTCCAAAAATGAAACCCCAGAAATCTAAACGCCAAAGACAGCATCCACGGGTAAACTCTTGGACAGCATATCTTTGCATCTCTAATCTCTTTAGCAGCACTATGAAGGAGTAGAGTCTGCAAGTACAAGGCTATAAATGCACTTTTATAATAGTTTATATTTTTAAAATCCTTTTCTTTGCTGTGTGAGCCTGGGCAAGTTACTTAATCACAAATGCCTTAAAAAAAAAAAAAAAACCTCAAAAAAAAATAAAGAGCAACCAAAACAAACCTTTTCTGTGAGACTACAAGTGTATTACCATCAAGGTAGATAGGACAGTCAGAGGTGGTTAAGAAACTAGGCTATTACTTCTTCAATGGCAGTTGATGATGACAATTTCCTTTTTCATTAATGTAGCCTCCATAAAAGCTAATATTTATATATTGCCGGTCCTATGCCAGTGGCTATGCTAAGCATTTTTGGAGATAGTGTCTCATGTACTCTATACAACAACCACAGAAGGTAGGTGCGTGCTATTATTCGTTCCATTTTACAGATGAAGAAACTAACTTAAACAGAAGTTAAATGACTTGCCTGTGGTTACACAGTTATTAAGTGTCTGCTGCTGCATTTGAACTCATTTCCTTGATTCTAGGTCTGGGCTCTATCCGTTGCAAAACCTAACCAACCCCATGGAGCACTTTAAGACTGACAAAAGTGGTTTGCATCAATTATTTCATTTTATGTGATGGTGTGAAGTTACTTATTCCATGTAATGGTTGTTTTTTTTTTTTCAGTCAACCCTCTGTTCCTTTGGTGTCTGGCCCCCAGGAGAGAGGAAGTATCAACCAGACAGTGATTATCTCTTGCAACTCAACTGGCTTTTTCCCTAAAGCCATCACCCTGAAGTGGTTTAAGAATGGGAATGAATTCCCTGCTCTCTGGACTCATGTTTTCCCCAAAGGAGATGTTTCCTACAACCTCATCAGTACTGTGCAGCTGCTACTCACAGCCAGTGATGTTCACTCTGAGATTACCTGTGAAGTTCATCATGACACATTACAGACTCCTCTGCGTGGGAAAATGCAGCTGTCAGACGTCATTCGAGGTGAGTTAGTCATGCATGGCTCAGGCATTTCTTCCCATTTAGCCTGTTGTTTTTTTTCTCCTTGCTCTGTAGCCAAGAATACCTTAAAAGCTTGATCCTTATGTAGGAAAAAAGCATTTATTGTCTAATATGTGCCAGACACTGTGCCAAGTGTTTTACAAATATTAACTCGTTTGATCCTCACAAATTCCTGGGAGGTAGCTGGTATTTTACACTTGAGGAAGCTGAGGCAGACAGTTTCTATGCCCTTCTGCTCCATGGAGCCATAGGGGCAGCTTGTTCAGCATGCACAGTAAATCAAAGACTATCTTGCCAGCCTTGAGGTCCAATTTTCCTCTAGAAGTTTGAGAGTCCATTATGCCTTTCAATAAATCCAACTGCCTAGGACCTATAGGACAGATGGAACTACAAAATAGTTCTGTCCTCTATCCATTGCTGCAAGGCCCAAGATGTAAAATGTGTGCCCTGGTTCCTGTAGGTGACTGTGGGAAGGCCCCAAAGTACAAGGATTTTCTTTGAACATCTAGGTATGACATTATGAATTTTAGCTCCCCTTTTCTGAAGTGGAAATTACCATTCTAAGGTGTTCATACTCCCCAGTAGCTAAAAGAAGATTGTCAAAAGGTTATATGGAGTACTATCCTGTTGTAACTCACAGTTATTTTACTTTTCCTACATATCCATGATAAACTCCAGATAGTGATTTCTTTTTATATTAGAGAAGTTCTTCTGAAAATCAAGAGATTTAGAAGCCAAAATAGTTAGGAACTCCTTCCTATGTGGAAGAGTTCAACATATAGACAGAAATAGCAGAAATGATTGATGACTTCTACTAGTAACCAATGAGCACCAAAGGAAATGTCCCTAATTCTATTTGCATCTTTATCAGCTGACTCTCCCTTGAGGTATTCAGAGGTGCCTGTTCTTGCATTATCACTGATCAGTGTATGTGTAAATAGCCCAGCTCCCTTTGCTTGCTAATGAGTATAAAACTATGTGAGCTACCAAGTTCAAGAATCACCAAGGTCAGATTTTAGACCTGACAAGCTACAGGTTGAACCCTGCCAAGATAACAAGGGTTGGTTTATGTATTGAAACATTTTTTCCCTATATCATTTCTATTATTTGAAACCATGAGTTGGGCAATTTCCTATGAGTAAAGAATTAGATCTACCTTCCTTATACCTAAATAGCTTGGTGCAATTCCAGGAAATGTATTCCTGGAAATTCCTGGAAAATGTTTACATTTTCCCATGAGATGGAAGTTCGCTCAGCTCCAGGGAATATGCCTTTTGTAGAGTTAAGGATAATAGGTAATGGAGACTATGAAAGAGAATTCCTTGTACCCATTACAGTTTAGTACTAAGATAATCTTTGAGAGAATATGATGATGTTGCCATTCAGGTCCTGCGACAGCAGATCCAGGTACACTTTATTTTTGTAACTTAGAGTGTATTATTTGCTGGGGGCACTGAGCAGTTAAGTGACTTGCCCCAGATCATAGTCAGTTTATAGTCAGTATATGTCAAAGATCATACTCAAATACAATTCTTCCTGACTCTATCTACTCCACCTCACTACTTCTGCTCTAGGAGAGGAGGACCTTCTCCCTACCACCACTAACTATGAAGTTCAGGACATAAGCAAGCAGTTAAGAGATAGTAGAATTCAACCTCACTGTGAATTGAATTTGAATGTTAATTATATTCAAAAAGATTTGTTAAAGCACCTCCAGTATGTTAGTCAACATCACCGCCAACAAAATTGTGCAAATTACAGATACATCATAATGTAGTAAACAGAATAGACACGATAGTAAACAGAGTAGTAGAGACAGGTAGTAGACCATCTGATCCTGGATTCAGGTAGGTCTCAGTTAAATTGTGCCTCTGACACTTACTTACTTAGTGATGGCAAGCCCCAGCTCTTCAATGTATGTATCTCAGGCAGTTCCTTAAAGTCACCTATACCAGTTGCAATCTGCCTCGGTAAAAGTCCTCGAACAAATGAAATAACGATTCCTTCCTATAATAAGTATACTTCTATGTACAAGGCACTCAATTTCCACACTGAGACCACCACCCAGAAATTAAAGAGTCCTGCCTTCAAGGAGCTTTCAGTGGAGAAAAGAAAGCCAGTGTCCTCTATGTTAGGAATTATTCAGGATGAAGAGACCTATGAGCACCTACTCCCAAGAAGAAGTGATTATTGTTATTTTTGCCAAGGTATTTCTTCCTGTTGCCTCCCCTCTGCCTCTGTCATCAACCAGGAGATTGGATTCCGGTATTTGCTAAGCTAATTTTTATTTATATTCCTCTAGTTCCACCTGAAATTGGCATTTCCAGCCTGTTATTCCACAGCAGGTGGATGGCAGCCACCTGCTATGTGATAAAGTTCTACCCCAAGCACATAAATGTCAGCTGGCTGATGAATGGAATTGTTGTTAAAGGACAGAAGTCAACTATACCCACTGAGGACAAGGATGGCACCTACAGCCTTGAGTCCTCACTTGTGGTCCTCATGTCTGTGCAAAAAGAAAATACTGTTTTCACCTGTCAGGTGTACCATGACTCCCAGCGTCCTATCAATGAGATTCTGAGAGCTTCAGCTTCTCCCAAGGATGGGACTCAAACAGACCCAGGTGAGTCTCAGAGGTCCCAGTCAGAGCTTCTTTCTGACTCTTGTTCAGAGTTCAATCTGCTTTCAAACAAAGAGCAGCTCACCTGACTCAATATAATGATGACTGTACTCCTCCTTCACAAATAAATTACTTTAGAATTTTTACTTTCTGAAGATCCTCTTTAACCAGTATTTCATGTGCTCCTTACCTCATCTCTGGGGTTTTTAAGTTTGGCTGCAATCATGATCCCATCTTATTTTAAAAATGAAATGATCTACTCATGTTCACTCAGCTAGTAAACAGAAAGGCCCAAATTATATTTCAGTCTTTGATTTTTTAAAAGACTGGTTTATGCTATCTTACCCAGGCTAGAAGTCAAGGGACTACTCAAGGCTAGGACCCCACTGCCAATAGGTTACCTATTGGGATGGTCATCCTTCCTTTAGATTACCTGGCTATCTCTTGCTCTTGGAGTTTACAGCATCAATGCCAAATATATTTTGGATACCAGACTAGAATAGTCCAGTTAGCCTCTTGAAGCTCAAAACTTCCAACCTCCAGAGACCTGCTACCTCTAGTCTCTCAGATACCTGGGATAACAGACAGCCACCAGGCCTGGTTCTTTTTATTACTCACTGTTTCTTAGGTAGGATGCAGGATTCCACTGAGTCATTGGCAAATGTGAATAATTATTGTTCCCTTCACAATTTTAATACTGTTTACATCATAGGAAATAAAACCATCATAAAAATGGTCTCTATGTTATAAATTTATTAGGGAATGTATAAAGGTATTATTTATTGTTGTTTGCTTGGTTTTTTTTTCTTTCTTGTGCTTTTTTCCTTTATGATCTGATTTTTCTTGTGCAGAAAGATGAATATGGAAATATGTTTAGAAGAATTGCACATATTTAACTTATATCAGATTGTTTGCACTTTTGAGGAAGGGAAAGAGAGAAGAGAGGAAGAAAAATTTGGAACACAAGATTTTACAAAGGTGAATGTTGAAAACTATATTTGCATGTTTTTGGAAAAATAAAATGCTATCAAAATAAAAAAAATTTAATGCAATTACAAAATAAGATCGGAAAGATGAGTGGAAAGGTTGATATGATATTAAGAATAGTGTTAGGAATGTCAAACCTCAAAAGGAGTTAAAGTTGCCGAGAAAAACTAAGGACAATATAAGTGAAGATTTGGTTTTTATCTACATTGGGGAAGAAGAGGATCAAGAAAGTCAGGAAATCTCTGCTTAGCAAAAAATGGAATGATGATAAAGGATAAAAGAAAAAATAGTAGAATTCACTCGATCCTAATTTGCTCCTTTTCTTTCTGGCAAGAGAATGACCTCTATACTGGAAAGAACAGATTAAAATGGCTAACAGGAAAGTAATAGCTAAGATAAGTAAGAACCAAGAGCCCCTAGCTTCCTTATTCCTATATTCCATAAGGTAGTGCCCTTCACTTGCACTCTGAATATACATGCTCCTTCATTCCATGTCTATCCATGTGTGTTTTCTCAATATGTTTTATTGCTCATCATTTTAAGAATTTGTAAATGTTTAAGTATTTTTAAAGTCTGGAAAGTAGGGTGTAGTAAGGTGTGCTCAAGGTTTTAAAAATGATGCATTGTTATTTTCATTATTAAGATATTTTACACCTTTGCTTTCAATTAGTTGTGGCTCCTGGCATTCTTCCTGACTGTGATTGGAAAGGTGGGATTGCTTGTATGGGTTTTTTTCTCTCTTAATTTTGAGACTGATCCATTAAGATGATTTCTCATAATTCTGTAGCTTAATCTTATGCTATTTATAGTACTATACACATTGTGAATACTATTTTAATATAAAAAGCAGTGTGGACATTGAATTTTAGCATTATTGGTTCCCTGCAGCATAGAAAAGACAGCTAGCTAAAACAGTGCCTCCTGATTTACTCAATTAAGATCCTGAGAGTGCTTGAGAGATGTCATAGATACATTGGTGAGAAAACATGCACTTACAAAACAATAAGGGGAAGAATATCAAACTTGTCTATTTACAGTAACTTACCAGACTAAAAAAAATATTTTACAATCTCTTATGAAATAAGATTTTAGGATCCTAACTATAAAAAGTCAAAGCTCTGAGAACTAACAGACTCTCCTTATGGGAGAAATAAAAGTCAAGCTACTAAGGGTTTTTCCCCAAATATATGACCAGTCATCAAATTTAAGAAAAACAGTCTTGTTTTTGTAGTTTTTAAACTGAAAGAGAGATGACAGAAGGCCCTCTATCATTCTCTAATGGGAAAGAATTATCATACCAGTTAAGGATTATATCTGGTGCCAGAACAGGGAAGCAAAACCAAGCTTCTCTCTGTAGTTTCTGCCTTAATCTTGGCTCTAGAAATAATTTCATGACACTTCAAGAGTAAAGATTAGAACCTACAGGAATTTGAAGATCTTGAACACTATGGACAAAGCTTAACATACATACCATTGTTTTTGTTTTGTCCTTTATTTTCAAAGAGAGCCAAGACATCAGGGAAGTGAAGTTATGACATGCAAGTGGATTGGATTTGAGTGAGTAAGGGCTGTGCAAGGTCACCCGCCTCACTTTGCCCTCCAATGCCATCTGGGTTCACTGCAAAGATATAGATCAAGAAGACTGAAGATGGCCTTTGATAAAATGGGAGACTTAGCACTTTTTAAGCTAAGGTCTTCAATATGTCTCAGTTTGACTGAGGCTACACCAATTCAGTGATTGAGGCTAAGTAACAATTGATGCAAAAAAAATCTCTTTCACCTAGTCCAAAAAAATCTAAATAAATAAATGAATGAATGAGGGTCTTCCCCTCAGGATTTCTGGCCAAAGCATAGTGCGAAATTGGACATCCTATTACCTATTATCAATGGCTCACATATTCCCTCTGCCAAGCTCTCATCTGATCTTTCTTTTTGTCCCAATGACCTCTAGGCTCAGCAGTTCCTACACAGATCTTAGTGATTTTCCTCCTGGGTCTCAAGGTTCTGTTGCTGCTCAGTGTCTCCATATTCTTTGTCCATAGAAAGTGGAAGACAACAGGTGAGATGATGTATCTGTTAGTTACCAGCAGAGACAGAAGCCCCAGGTCTTAGCTACAATTGAGCTGAAGGGGCAGTAGATCTACCATCTCCACCATTCTTGAAGCATTTTGGTACTGGGGCAGGAAAAGATTTGAAAGCACAAGGACATATTTTATCTATGGTCTCCTGCATTACTGAGCTGTCTCCTAGCATCCTAAGAGCAGAAAAATTCAAGATAAAGGGCAAGTGATGGAGAGAACAAGTGAGGATCAGAGTCAGATAGTGAAGGAATGTCAAGATCAGGATCACTAAAAATTGGAGCTGACTGATCTCTGCTTTTTATTTTCTCTTGTAGCTTCAAAGGCCACTCTCTCCTCTAGAAGTGGCTCTTCTCCAGATCCTCAGTCTCAGCTTTCTCCTGCTTCCAGACAAGATCCTGGCCTGGGATAGAATACAGCATTTCCTCCTCCATGCTACTGGCTTATAACAGCTGGTCCCAAATCAATTCCCTTGGGCTCTCTGAATCCAGAAATCTGGTCTAGAGGGCAAAGGCTGACCTTGGCCTCTCTGGATAGACTCATGCTCCAGGGCACAACAGGGAAGACTCTGATTCTTGAAGTTCTTCCCCCTGTTCTTTCCCAGCAGAAGAACTAGCACTACACAAGTTGGAACCAATAAGATCATTTAACATTGCTCCTGTGGGGATACTAAAGACACCATTACTCCTTCTCTTTTCTGCCACCATCATTGCTGCCCATCCTCTTCTCCTTCCCTTCCTGATCTTGTTTTTATTAATCTCATCCTCCTTCTGATTCTCATTCTTGCTCTTATACTCATCCTTCTCTTCTCACCCTTGTTCTTAATTTTCTTGCTTTCATTGTGATTTTCTTCCCTTTCTCTTTTTTCTTTCTTCTTGTTCTCTTTCTCATATCTCCAACAGTGGAACAAGATGTGTAGGCATTCTTGGGATATGCAAGGAGCCATCTGATGTATACAGCAATAATAGCCCACATCCAGTTCATGCCATGATTTCTGTAAGTCTTTCGATATGTCGTTCAAATAAGAGTATGTGATGTTCTCATAAATGAAATATGACTCCTCAGAAACTTTTGGCATATCATCTAGCACCTCTGATGTTTGCTATAAAGTAAGACAATTCATCTTATATGAGCAAAAATGCCTTCAAATACTAGCGAAACTATTGCTAGTAAACATCTGTCAATTTAAGGTGTTTAAATTTTTACTATATACATTGGCTTTGTTCTTAGATGGAGGAAAAGTGGAGAGTGGAGAATAGAGGAAAAATATGTCTACCATGTTTTTAATGATTTCTTTTTTGTTCAAAACCTAACCTGCCTGACAGTAGTGAAGCAGCTATGATGTTCATTAATTCAATAGTCACTTTAAATTATGTTTGAATTTTTCCATTAAAGAAAATAAGGGGGGAAGAATATATCATGATCGATTATGATAGAATTAGCTCTTTTCAGCAATGCAGTGATCCCAATAGACTTGGGATGGAAAATGCCATCCATATCTAGAGAGATAACTACGGAGATTGAATATGGATCAAAGCATAAAATTGTCACCTTTTTTGTTAATTTGCTTGCTTTTTCTTTCTCATGATTTTTTTTTCCTTTTTGGTATGATTTTTCTTGCACAACATGACAAATATGGAAATATATTAAAAAGGACTGTACATGTTTAACCTATATCAAATTGTTTCCTATCTTGAGGAGAATGCAAAAGAGGAAGGGAGAAAAATTTGGAACACAATATCTTACAGAAATGAATATTAAAAACTATCTTTACATGTATTTGGAAAAATAAAATACTATTGAGAGAAATAGACAAATAAATAAATGAAATTATGAAAATGCTGTTCAATATTTTCCTTTTAAGTTAATTAATTAAATGATCTAGAAAGAAATATAGTATACAATTTGGACCTCTATGTGCCATTATTTTAAGGTGTTAAACTAATGACTTTGTTACAGCATGTCCTAAGTGCCTATGTCTATCTCCTAAAATGCAGTGGTATCATAATCAATGCCAACAAGAGGGCTCTTATATCCAAATTTTTAATTCTATCTCCAGCAGCTAAGTCCATAATAATGTTGGCATTGAATCAAAATTCAGTCTTGGAGGAAAAGAAAATGAAATTCCAGTTTGAAATATGACAATCTTAAAGTATCATGAAGAATCAATTAGTTCTCATCTCCCATTCCATATTTGGAAAATTTGCATTTCCAATTAAATTTTTAGCTAGTTCTTTTTAGCTGTCATTTATCCAGCATTTCAGTTTTATTCCTTCCTTTTATTTTCCTATTAGGCTTATTCAGAACTGAGAAATGATTTTGAAATAGCCTGATACTATTTGGTAATTGTTTTTGTGTCCTTGTTTTTATTCATTTGAATGCTAAGCTATCTGGAATGTATAAAAGTTCATTACTGATAGTGGTTTGGTGTTTCTGATTTTTTTCTGAATAATGTCATTTCATTGTTGGGCAGCTAATCAATGGAATAGCATTCAAATCCAGCTTCAGACACTTACTAGGTTTTTGACCCTCAGCAAGTCACTTAACCCGTTTGCTACAGTTTTCTCATGTGAAATATGAGCAGAAGGAAATGGTAAACTCTTTGCCAAGAAAACCCTAAATGAATCACAAAGAATTGGACATGGCTGAAAAACAACTTATCGTAATTCAGAGTTCCCTTGTTTATGCCTTTTTATTTTTGCTTTGTCAGCATGATTGCAATTCCTATTTTAAAGACTCACTTGATGTACAATGTGTTTTTTGTAAGCAATGGATTGAAGAATTTTTTTCATTCAATCTGAAACTCTTTTTTTCATTTTCATATATTGTAAGTGAATTTATGATTAAATTCATGAAAGTTAGGTTGACATTTTCTTCTGTTTATCTCTAATATGAGGTTTTATTAAAATTAAGATTTTCCTTACTCTCTTCCGTTATAAACACAGTTCTATGTCTCTTCAGTTATTTTAGTTTAATCCTTTTAAAGGTGGCTTTATTCCCACTGCCTGCCTTTCCCTTACTCCATATTCCCACAAAGATTTATCAAGTCTTTTCCCTTGAAGTTTTCTTAGTAATTCTCTTTTTTATTGTTATTTAATTCTTTCCTTCTTTCTTCCCTCTCAGTCAAGTCTTCTCCCCTAATAGTGTTGCTCATTGGGTTTTTAATTTCATTTTTGAATTTTGTTCCAGAGAATATTACTCTAAGTGTCTTCATTATCCAAGTTTTCTTTCTGTTAGAGCCTCATTCTCTACTTCACACATCCCCAGTAATGATATAGTCCTTTTTTCTCTATATTCTTTGTGGAATCAAAACTTCTAAAATGTCCATTCTGGGTTCTCCACTCTAGGAGTTTTCTGCCAGTGCCTTATAGAGTTTGCCCACAGATTCACCTTTTCCATTTTGGCTCATTTTCAGAACAATGCCAATTCCTATTGGTGACACAGGATCTCTGCCCTATAGTCACATCACTCCAACACCCTTGATTATTCAGTCCATGGCTACTCTATATTCCACTGGTTTCCCTTTTTTTCCAATTACCTTGAACTCTTCTCTCTCACCCCCTCCCCAAGGTGCCAGATGCCCAAAGGAATTTCAACTCATCCTCTCCTCACTTAATCTAATGGGCTTCTCAAGAACCAAATCCCCCAGACCAAATCCAGCTCCAGATCCCCATTTCTCTTCAAAGAACATTTCCCTTTACACATAGCAACATTCATCACTTGAAGCACTACCAAATCAAAGCTTCCCTCCTTTTTTCCATGCTTTTCCTAATTCTTTTTTCTTTAATTTAATTTCCTTTTAATTTAATTTAATCCTTTAATTTAATTTAATTTCCTTTTTCTGTAAGCAGAGATTATCATAAGATTCTGTCCCTATTGTTATAGACCTGATAATAATTCTTCACTATTATTACCTGGCTTCTACATTTACCCCTATATTAGACAGTATGGAATGAAGGAGCTCTCTCATTAGGAACAAGATAAATCCACCCAAAAGATAGAATCCCAGATCTCATCCAAGAGGAAGTTCTCCCAAGTCTCTCCTATAACAATTCTAGGATTAGAACTTGATGGATCACTAGCTGTTCTCATGTCTTCCCAGAATCTTTTCCTTCAAAAACCTACTTCTCTCTCAAAGATGGATGCTAGAAGTACCCAAAGTAACTCAAAGATAAAGAAAATTTGAAGTGACTTGAAGGAAGCCTAAAGAAGACTGAAGAACTCTCTTCTTCTCTTGGCAATTCTGCCCCATCCCTTATACAGGGCAAGACCTTCATCTCTAGATAATGAGGATAAACTCTCAAAATAATGGGATTTGAGACAGACTTTAGATATAATTAATTATGCTCAGATCTGCAGTGTAGGTGACCATTAGATGCATCCTGACACCATGGACCTTTTGTAAATAATACTCCATTCCTCCATTTTGGCTTAGTTGTTTTGATTTTTTTGTGTTGCTGGGGTTGTTGTTTTTGTTTTTGTTTTTTTTTTTTTTTTTTGAGAAGACAGAGAAATTCCTCTAACAGGATGTGTTCCATGTCTTTCTGTGTGTGAACCTTGAGAGAAGGTGCTGTTCTGGTCCCTTGAGGGGAGAGAAAGAGGAAAGTCAATAAGGAGTGAGTGTTTCATCTGCTCTTCAGGTTAAACTTTTTTCTCCTGCTACACAAGCTTCTGCCTAATTTTCAGTCTTCAGAAAGGTGAAACAGAGTCTCTTATGTGGCCATCTGACTTTATGCCTTGCTTCTCATATTGTACTTGTCTGCAGTTCAGTCTCCATCCTCCTCTGTGATGAAGAGTGAATCCTTCTACTCAATGATGAACATTTTCATAGCTGATCATACCTTATACATCCCTATGATTCTAAACCTTCTCTTGTAGGTCCATTCCTATAGAAATAAAATGAATGAATTTACTAATCACCTTGATTTGCTTGAGCTTATTATTCAGGAGAGGCTAAAATAACTTAGAAATCAAAATCAGCCCATCAGAGGTAGAATGTTTGACATACCAGTGATGCTTTGCAGAGCCTATTGGATGATCATGGAACACCTCTGCTATGCCAGCTAAACAGGGCTGATTGAAAATGGTTAATACCGTCTCCAAATGGATTACACAAACTTACTTACACAAACATCCTGATTCTGGGTACTCTGAATTCCTCCTATTTCCTGCCTCCTTTTGTTGTTAAAAACCACCTAGTAAGTCCACAATTTTTACAACAGCAGACTACATTCTGTTACTCTCCATGGGTCCATGGAGTGTCCATGAGTGAATTCACCCACTAAATGCTTCCAGTTTTACACTTGAATTGTGCTTTCATTCCTTTTGTTCTGGTGGACACTGTACCTCAATTAATCAAATTGTCAATTAGTCATCCCCTACCATCCAATTCTTTTATTCCTTCTTCCACAACCCTTCCACTCCAAAGTTCCACCTAATCCCTACAAAAATCTTCCACTATCTCCTCTGGAATTCCTGTTCCATGAACAGCAAACATCTCTTAATTCTAAATCTTTTCCTCTCCCCTTCTATATCCTAACTCTCTTGAAACTTGCCTCCCATTTAATGACCCAGTCTCACTGGCCAGCCCTTCTTGTTCTGTTTTCATCTTTACTCTTTCCCGTAGGCTCACTGATTGAGGCAAGAGAGTTGGAATACTTCCACTGACACTTCCATGTTCTTTCCTCACCTCCATTACCCAGGACCCTCTTCTCTTTTGAGGTTCATGCTATTCATAATTAATACTCAATCAAAATCCTGTTATTGTCTTCAGATCTCCAGATCACTATCTTTTCTTCCTTGATGAGTTCTATACCTAGTTCAATTTTTTTTCCTCCTCAACTTCTGCCCTCATAGTAGTCATCTCCAATATAGATACTAATTCTCCTTCCAAAATCTTAAGCACTCATTTCCTCAACCTACTTATTTCCCATGCCACCAAAGTCATACAAAAAGATGGTCATATCTTTGATATTGATAGCAATAATTGTCAGACTTCAACCTTGAATCATTGTCACCATCCGCTACCTTCACTCCTACACAAATGCTGCTGAAAAGAAGTAGAGAAAATCATGCAACTGTTCTGATTGAGTCCCCTACAAATTTATGTTTTACAACCTCATATTGGCTTTTCCAAACTTTTTAGTCCCTTTTCAAATCCCAGGGTCATTTTTTCCCAATTTTGTCAGCTGATAACTTTGTCTTAGATTTTAGTTCACTATGAACTGCTCCATCTCCTACCTTCCTCATCACATACAATTCATATGCCTTCTGCTACTTTTGCTTCCTTTGTCTTACTTGAAGAGATTATTTTACTGATTACTAAGATTAATGTATAATTTATATAAGTGGTCCTATTCTATTGAGTTTCCTACAACAGATTGCTCCCTCTGCCATCCCCATTCTGTAATTTTTCTTTGGTTTTTCCCTCTCTACTAGCTCCTTTACTGCCTAAAACATTTTGTCTACCCCATTCTCAAAAAAAAAAAAAAATTGATCCTTCTACTATCACCAACTACCTTCCTATATTTCTTCCACCCTTTTTGACTAAACTCCTTGTAAAGGTCATATGCAACAGAGGTGCCTTTACTATCTCTCTTCTCACTCTCTGAATCCCTTACAATCTAACTTCTCATCTCATCCTTCCACTGAAACTATTCTCTTCAAAGTTATCAAGGATCCCTTCATCGCCCATCCCAGTGATGTAGATCACAGACTCTTTTTTCACTAGGTTTTATGGACACTATTCTCTTCTCATATTAGAACTCTTACATATTAGATACTTCTTTGAAACTATCCTCAAACATATCATAGCCATAAGCATACTACATGGTTCTCTTCTACATTCCCTTCTTTTCTCCCTCTCTACTACTTCACTATTTATCATTTCCCAAGGATTTTGTTGCCATACAAATGCTGATGATTCTTAAAAATATATCTACTTATATAGATACATATCTGTCTTATCTAGTTTTCTCTGATGATCTCCAAAATTATATTTCAACTGTCATTCAGACTTCTCAAAACAAATATGTGGCACATATCTTAAATTCAATATATTCAAGCTGAATTCATTACTGTTCCCCCTAAGCTCTTTTCCTATCTGAACTAACCTATTTAATCATCAATTCTAAGGAATCCCAGTTCACTCTTTGATATGAAGACAAGAGTTAAACATTTCTGAGTCATTTGTTTAGCCACCATTTGGTAGTGCTATGAACTCACTAGATCTTGTTTAAATAATTGTGTAGTGTCTGAACAAGTGACATACCCTGGAAGTTATGGGGTTCGTCTTATAGAGCAGACATGCCTGTGGAAAAACAGGAAAGCCTTCAAATAATCTCAGAGAGTGATCCTGTGCTCTCTGTGATTAAGTTAACTGACAGTCTAATATGTATAGTTAGTGGAAATTTACAAAACTAAAATGACCTCATACACCCAACAATTCCTGGTAATTTCAACATTTCTTTGGCTTAATTCTATTTCATTGAGATTTATGTGACCTTAGAATAATGATATTGGTTCTCCTAAAATGGATATAATAAATTTCATCAAAATAACACACAATTGACCATAAGAAAAAATCTACTTGGTAACAACATGCTCAGAGTTTCCCCTAGAAACAGACAACCTCCAGAAAGAACATGTAGTTCATTATGTTTAACCCTCAAAATCATATCTTCTGTGAACAAGAAATGTTGAAAATAAATTTATTTCTTAACTGAAAAATGAATCGCAAATGTATATAATGCATTCAAGAATTTAGGATTCTTCAAAGACTATGAACAGACAATTCTGAAGAAATTAAAACCATTTCTAATCATATTAAAAGATGTTCCAAATCACTATTGATCAGAGAGATGCAAATTAAAACAAGTCTTGAGATACCACTACACACCTCTCAGATTGGCTAAGATGACAGGAACAAATAATGATGAATGTTGGAGGGGATGTGGGAAAACTGGGACACTAATACATTGTTAGTAGAGCTGTGAACTGATTCAACCATTCTGGAGAGCAATCTGGAATTATGCCCAAAGGGCTATCAAACTGTGCATACCCTTTGATCCAGCAGCACTACTACTGGGATTATATCCCAAAGATCTTTTTATTTATTTTTAAGTTTGAGGCAATTGTGGTTAAGTGACTTGCCCAGGATCACACAGCTTGGAAGTGTTAAGTATCTGAGGTCACATTTGAATTCAAGTCCTCCTGACTTCTGGGCTGGTGCTCTTTTCACTGCACTATCTAGTTGTCCCCCAAAAGAGATCTTAAAGGAGGGAAAGGGACCCACTTGTGCAAAAATGTTTGTGGTAGCCCTTGTTGTAGTGCAAGAAACTGGAAACTGAGAAATACCTATCAGTTGGAGAATGACTGAATAAATTATGGTATATGAATGTTATGGAATATTGTTCTATAAGAAATGTTCAGCAAGATGATTTCAGAGAGGCCTGGAAAGACTTTCATGAACTGATGCTAAATGAAGTGAGCAGAACTAAGAGAACATTGTACACAGCAACAAGAAGATTATATTACGATCAATTTTGATGGACGTGGCTCTTTTCAACAATGAGATGATTCCGGCCATTTCCAATGATCTTGTGATGAAGAGAGCCATCTATACCCAGAGACAAGACTATGGGAATTGAGTGTGGACCACAACATAGTATTTTCACTCTTTTGGTTGTGATTTGCTTGCATTTTATTTGTTTTTTATTTTTTCCTTTTTGATTTGATTTTTCTTATGCAGCAAGATAATTGTATAAATATGTATGCATATATTGGATTTAACATATATTTTTACCATGGTCAACATTTATTGGATTATTTGCCATCAAGGGGAGGGATTTAGGGGAAGAGAGGGAATTGGAACACATTTTGCAAGAGTTAATGTTGAAAAATTATCTATGCATATGTTTTGAAAATAAAAAGCTTTAATTAAAAAAGTTTTTTTAAAAAAGAATTTAGGACTCTTGTCTCAGCTACTCTCCATGGCACAGGAACATGTGCCTTGTCTCCAGTGTAGAAAGCATCTCTTATAGCTTGTACTTGAATGAGAAATGATGGATACAAAGAGTAGAAAAAAGCATATATTTTTGTACATTGCTACTATGAGGACTAGTTTTGATTAAAATGTGCTAATTTGTCCTTTTTTTCCCTTCCCTTTAGGTTTTAATTGAAGGAAAATTAGAGGAAGGGAGAATAGGAATATTCATGACTAAAAATTCAGCACAAAAGACAAGCAAAGGAAGTTCAAAAGGAAACATAACCAGCATGATTTTAAAACCAATATTCTATATATTATATAGTCATGTTTTTAAAAAAAGCAAATGATATGAAATAGAGGTTCACAATTTCACACAGAATCCAATTTGTGTTCAGTTATCTGTATGGGAAGATTCTTTTTTAATTGTTCAAGTTCAAAATTAAAAACAAATCAATAAACAATAAAGAAAGAATTGAAGAAGAGAGGAGGGGTGGGCAGGAAAAGGGATAGGCAAGAAGAAGAAGAAAGGAGAAAAAAAAAGAAAAAAGGGGAGGGAAGGAGAGAGAAGAGAAAGATGGTAAAGGTAGCCAAAACAGAAGAATACTGCAATGTCAAATATTGAAGGTCAATGAAATGCCAATAATGATACCTCCCTGTTTCCTTTTCCCATATCCACCTCATCCTTTCAATTCTATGACTACAGTCAGAACTCAGAGTCCTGGGTTCATGAGGAGAAGACAGGGGGAGAGAGACTACGTGGTTTACTAGATTGTGCCTTCACCAGTTTGGGTTTCAGAGAATACAAACCCCAATTCTAGCTCTGCTATTTATTAGCTGTTTTATTTTGGACAAGTCAATCTAACTTCTCTGGGCCTTATTCCTCCATTAGGAAATTGGATACCCTGACCCCTGAGATCCTTTCCAATTTAAAACCTTTTTCTTATGAGATATTCCTTCTAACTTTCAGGGGGAAAAAAGAGACTAATCTGCTTGATTCAATCATTGTGACTTCAGCATAGCCATATTAATCATCGAGTAGGTACTACACCAGGAGTATGACTCTCCAGCTGTGTGAACCGCAAGATTTTTAGGATGCTCGACTCCCACACCCCTTGAATTAATCAGGAGGCAGCCCAGCCCACACAAAGGAACCCTTTGAGTCTCCTACCCCAGAAACCATATTGTGTAACCAGGTGATGAAATGACATACTTCCTCTCTGCTGTTACTTCTACTGCCATTACTTGAAGACATCATTTTACATTCCTTCCTAACTTCAGTTCCTCTCCTCACCAGGAAAGAATCACATCCTCAACCCAAGCTGCAGCTACTTATATTTAGGGCAACAGAATCCCCTTCAAAGATGAAAGATAGCACAATTCCTTCCCTCAAGAAACTTAATACCCAATAGCAGGAATGAGAAAAGAACACATGTAAGTTTAGAACAAGGGAAAAGTCAGGACAAAGTGTTCTATAAACATTGATGGAAGGCACTCCAGTGTCCTTTATTAACTCACTTTGAATGAATTACTTAGTCCTTTTCTTCCTAAATCTCTGAGTTCTGGGTCTCCCCTACCTCTTTGTTACTTCCAATATTCTCCTAAATTCCCACCAATGATTCTTCTTCTCTTATTCGTAAACAGTTACTTTGTATCTGAGATTTCGGGGTCACAAGCTGCTCAGATGGATGCTGGGGGGAGCCAAGTTATGGTTAATTCAGATTTATCCAATCAAAATCATCTCTGAGGCCCTAAACTACCAGAAACCTCATTATTCCTATGAATATATTCTCTTTCACTGAATCATGACCAAATGACCTGAACATCAAGGATTTGACTTTGCCTTGCAAGACAGACATGCTTAGTTTTTTTTTTTTTTTAAACACATTTTCCTCTTGACTAGAAAGGTTAGAAAATGATATATAACAAAATAGCATTTCTGGTAGTTTTTGAATCTTATTTAATATTTTATTTTCTTTTGGATCTTTTTTTAATATTTTATTTTCCCCAATTACATGTGAGAAAATTAAACTTTTTAGTTTATTCTTTCCAAGTTACAAGGAAAATTTTTCAATATTTGTTCTTAAAGCTTTAAGTTCTACATTCTTTCCCTTCATTCCTCTCAACTTCATCTCAAAGAAATGCAATTCGATATAGGTTATATGTCATGAAATACATTTCTATAATGTCATGTTGTGAAAGAAAGCATAGCCCCCCCCCAAAAAAAAAGCCTTCAAGAAAAATAAAGTTTTAAAGTGTGGTTCAATCTGCATTCAGTCACCATCAGTTCTTTGTCTGGGTTTGGATAGAATTTTTCATAAGTCCATCAGAGTTGTCTTGAAGTGTTGTATTGCTGAACGTAGTTATGTCATTCACAGCTACTCATTCCACATTAGTTCTATTACCTTGCACACAGCACATTTTCCTTTGTATCAGCTTGTAGAAGTCTTTCCAAGTTTTTCTGAGAGCATCGTTCTCATCATTTCTTATAGTATAATAGTATTCTATAACAATTACGTACTACATTTCCCTATAATTAATGAATAATTAGAGAATTAGTCTTTTCCTAATTGATTCTCCAATTGCCCAGTTTTTCTCATTTTCCAATTCTTTGCCTTCAGAAAAGAGCTTCTATAAACATTTTGTACATATATGATCTTTTCCTTCTTGTTTTTTTTTATTTCTTTTGGGATACACACTTATTAGTGTTATTGCTAGGTCATAGTGTATGTATGGTTTTATAACCCTTAGGCATTGCTCTACAGATTGGTTTTATCAGTTTACAACTCCATCAACATTTTTCCATATCCCTTTCATCATTTCTGTCCTATTAACCAATCTAATACTTCAGAATTGTTTTAATTTGCATTTTGCCAATCATAGTGAGTTAAAACATTTTTTCATATAGTTATAGATAGCTATGATTACTTCATCTAAAAACTGTTCTTAACTTTTGATCATTTATCAACTGGGGAATGGATTTTATTTTTTAAAATTTGTCTCAGTTCTCCTTACATTTAAGAAATGAGGCCTTTATCAGAGAAACTTGCTTCAAATATTTTTTTCACAATTATTCTTGCTAATGTGTGCTCCCCCCCCCATTTATTCCATTCTCTCTCTCCTTTCATTCTGTCCCTCCTTGAAAGTATTTTGCATCTGACTACCCTTCCTCCAATATGTTCTCTCTGCTGTTTACCCCTCCCCCGTTTCTCTTACCTCTTTTCCCTCCTATTCCATTAACATTTTGACTATATCCAACATTCAGCTAACAATATGGAATTAGAGTTTGAGAGATTAGCAGGAGTATGTTGTCAATGCTTAAAAACCAGAAGAGATTACCTGATTTGAATTGGGCTCTAGAGAATAGAGATGATTGGGGATTGAAAGATGATAGATAATGGTTATTATTTTTTGAGAAAGGACTAAAGTGTGAGAAGCAGCTAAGAGGTGCCATAGTGCACAGAGCACCAGGTCCCAAGTTCAAATATGTCCTAGCTGTGTGATCCTGAGCAACATCCTGGGCAGTTCCTCATCTCTAAAATAAGCTGGAGAAGGAAATGATAAATTGTTTGTTCTATGAGCAAAACAGAATTGAATTAGCTCAGATGTGAGATGCACAAAGTTAGAAAAACTACCCCATATGTTCATAGGGACTACTTGTGGCTAACCTGTGACAGAGCATTCTGAGCTCATATTGGTCTAATCAATCACCATCAGACACACTGTAATTTGATTCTAACATTATGATGTCATTATTGCTTCTCTTCAAGAATAAAGAACACCACCAACCATAAATGGTTCCAGTTTTTTGCCAAGAAAACTCCAATAGGATTACAAACAGGATACAATTAAAAATGACCTATAGTGGATATATTAAAAGTGTGAGCGATTCTGAAGCTAGAACTGGAGAAAATTATGTTGCCAACACGGAGGGTCATGGTGAAAGCCATGTAATAGCAACTCCTTGCCTTCTTTTACCTTGAACACCTCTTTCCAAGGTCACCTCTGATTGGAACAAAAATTCACAGTCTTAGATTCATGGAGAAGAAGAAGCAGAGGGAAAGTTGCATTGCATATTGGAAGTTTCACTGGGTACCTTTGGAGTCAAAGGATTTGAACTCCAATTCTTGCTCTCTTATTTAAAATCTATTTTATTTTAGACTAGTTGATTTAATTTCTCTGCGTTTGTTTCCTCCATTGAAGTAGTCAGATGCTGTAGTCTCTGAAGTCCTTTGTTTTTAAGATCCTATCTTTCCTACTTACAAAAAAAGAAGAATGGGGTTCATTCAGTCCATGTGACACCAGTTTATTCACCCTGACCAATGAGTAGCTACTATTGTTCATCCTTCATTTTCAAAAAGTACCAGTGACATCACAGGATGATGATTTGCTCAGGAATTAGATCTAAGTGAGGCAAAGTTCTCATCCTCATCAAAGTCCAGTGTCCAAACAAAAGGCAGGATGAGCAGCAATGGATGCAGTGGATGACCTTGGCATCTTTGATATCTTACCAAAGTTTAAACTCTCCTGCTTCAGCTACTTTCACAGTCATTGGAACAAATTGTTCTCATCCACTTTTTCCAGCTGGGAGAAGTCTCCAAATGCTTTACAATGCTATACATATCCTTAACTCATCAGCAGGTCTGAGGCCTGTGTTAGCTAAGCTCTGAGATCCCTGGATTCTCAACTCTCATGTTTACTCTCAAGCTTACACGAAGGAACCTCCTTTATTCTTCTATATCTAAACCCTGTTGTGTAACCATGTGATGAAACATCAGACTTCCTCTTACTCCTGTGGGCACCATTCAAAGATAGCATGGGAGCATTAGGCAAATTAGTCCTTCCTCCCATTTTCCGTCTTTCTTCTCAGCAGTGAAGATTTGTCTTGTGGCAACAAAACTACTTTAAAAATGAAAGATGACACAATCTCTTCTCTCAGCTTAATGCCTAATAGTGGAGATATGAAAAGAACACTTATAAACACAAGACAAAGGAAGTCAGGCCAAAAAAAAAAAAAAGATTGATGGAAGACTGCAGTTTCCTGCATGGAGTCTTGCTGAATGAATTTATGGACTTCATTATCCTAAATCTCTGAGCTCTAGATCTCTACTCACTTCTTTGTTAACTTAAACTTTCTTGACAATTCTCATTTAATGACTCCTGCCTTATTTCCTTTTATCTACCATTCTTTTCTTCCCTCTTCACAGTGTATCCTAGATTCCTGGGTCACAACTCTCTCATAAGGACAACTGAGAAATCTTTATTCTTTTATTTCCATCATCTGTTACCTCTTTGTCATTTTGAGATCAGATGTTAGTTTTTCAATTCAATTCAATTTAACAAATAATTTTTATTTGGCTACTTTATTAATACATTCTGAGCAAACAAAGGCAAAAACAGTTGAGTTCTTTTCCTGATAGAGTTTGCCATCTACTGTTTTATTGTATGTATGCAATTAACAAACTACACGGGGCAATTAGGTGACTCAATGGATAGAGTTCTGGGCCTAGAATCAGGGACACCTGAATTCAAACCCAGCTCAGACATCAACTATGTGACCCTGAGCAAGTCACTTAATCCTGTATGCCTCAGTTTCCGCATCTATAAAATGAGCTAGAGCCGGAAACGGCAAGCCACTCTAGTATCTTTGCCAAGAAAACCCCAAATGGGGTCACAAAGAGTCAGACATGACTGAAAAAAAACAGAGCAAAAACATCCTGCAAGAAGAGTATGATAGAGACAAATAAGAGATTCAGATAGAACCCTAAGTAAATTTTATGGCAGCCACTTTTAGACAGTGTTCAGCAAAATTTCATGAGCAAAGTATTCCCTAAATGAAGCATTAAAATAAGAGAAGTACTTCAAAAGTCAGACATGATGAGGCAAGAGTGACATGCATGTACCCAGAGGCAAGAGAAGCTAGGAAGAATGTCTGGTTTTTTCATGGATATTTAATATATAAAGGAGTACTATGGTATAATGTAGGAAGAAGAGATTGGAGACAGATTGTAGATGGCTTTAAATGTCAAATTAAAGAGTAAGTGTTTTCTCCCTAGTCAGTAGAAAGCCACTGAATGCTTGTTTTTCTGAAGAGGCAATTGGGGTTAAATGACTACTTGCCCACTCTCACACAGTTAGTATGTGTCTGAAGGTGGTTTTAAACTCAGGTCTTCTACTCTATCCATTGTGCCATCTAGCTGTCTCTGAACGATTTTTTTAATTGATTGATATATTTGATTGCATAAAACAGGACTATTATTACCATTCACATCAAGGTGAATCTAAAGGAAGTTGAAGTTAAATCCCTCCCACTTTTCATCTCTCTGTTAAGAAGAGGTTCCCGTTGCCACAAATATTTACCTAGCTAGCAGAGTCATGTTATTGACTCTAATTTATCCCCTGTCCATTCTATGACTCCAAGCTAACAAGTCACACAGAGGGAAAAAAGCACCAAAGACCCACTGAAATGTCTAGTATCCTCTACTTACATGATTCCTCTCTGATTTCTCTGCTGATTCTGCTCCTTGATCTTTCTGGTGAGTGGGTAATCCTGGGGCAAAAAAGGGAAGAATCCAGAAGTTCATCTGAACAGATCATTATGGACTAGCAGGATGGTTGTGTGGAAATGGTATCATCCCAAGCAAGAGCTTACAAGTGCTGAAAAGGACTAGAAAATATTTGCTCACCTAATTTATATATAGCTCTTCTTTCTATAGAATGCTGTTTTAATGCAATGGTCATCTCAGAAGCACTATGAAGTAGAAAGTCCAAGTAGTACTGTCTCCATTTTTCTAACAGGAAAATGAGACTCAGAAAAGTTGAAGTGAAATCATTGTCATGAAATCTCCATCTTCTTGACCCGAGTCTAGTGGTCATTCTGATGTGATGAGATTCCCAAGATGATAGTATTTCTCTGACTTTCCTTACATGACACCTTTGTGTATTCTGAATTAATAGAGACAGAGGGAGGAAGTGTGTTATAGTGACAAGTGCTGTGAAGTGAGTGTCAAAAGCCCTAGAATTTAGCTCTGCCTCTGCCACTAACTTGATGTGTTTATTTGGGTGAACTACTGAACCTCTCTAGACTTAAAATGACAATTAGATAACAATAACATTACTATATTACCAGTATTTGACATATCTAAAAGGATTTATAATTTAAAATGTTTTGACACAAAATAATTCCATGAAATATTGCAAATATAATCATTTTCATTTAACCGGTGAGGAAATGAAGACTCATAGATATTAAAGGATCTGTCCAAAGAAATGGTAAAACCTGGAATTTGAATCCAGGTCCTCTGAACTGATTTTTTTTATCTTTCCAATTCAATTATCTGAATATTTCTTAACTATATATTATATGTAAAGTCCTGAGTTAAATATCAGGGATTGTCCTCTACACTAGAAAGTTAATTGTATGTTGGGGGAGGAATATGATGCACTCATAAAATAATGTAACCAACACAGTTGATGATCAAGAAATGCTAGGTGAATGAATGAATGAATGGAAAGAGAGATTTAAACAAAGTGGTCCAGAAAAGTCTGAAGAGGGAGAGATCGTTCATGAAATATGTTGTAGTTGAGTTGAACAATGCAGGAAGAGAAAAACTTCAGCAGGTTGAGAAAAAGAAGAAATATATTACAGGCTTTGGGATAGTCTGTGATAGCAGATACACAGATTGAAAGATGGCAGAAAAAGATCAAGAAATAGCTAGTATGTGGAAAGTATAAAATTCTGGTTTCCTAGAGTAGTGCTCTAATTGAAGATACTACCAGTCAGTCTACCAAAGTCAAATTTCCATTTGAATGCTTTTATTCAACATGTAAAATGCTTATTTTACCTACCTTGCAATAATTCCTAGAATATGAAAAGGAAAAAGAAAAAAAGGAGAAAATGAGAATAATTTTCAAATAATACTAAAAGCAAGCAACAAGAATAATTATAATTGACAATGTACATAGCAGTTTAAGAGCTACATAGACTTTTTTCCCCGTTAAATCCTCAGAGTGAAATTTTGAGATAATTACTTGAAATCTTATTAACCTCATTTTCCTGAGAAGGAAGGAGAGTAAGTGACTTCCAAGTGTTACACCATGATTATTGCAGAATGGATTTGAAGCCAGCTGTTACTTGCTATTAAGTCCAGTGCTTGCTAGTCAAAGAGAATCAAACAATAAGACTTAATTATGTACTGACTGTATAGTTTACAGACAAAGGAAAACCAAGCGTTCTTATTCTCAAGGTGTTCCAATTTCTATGGAGGGAAATAATACAGAAATGTGAAAACAATTCAAAATAAGCCTAAAATAAAGTAAATTGGTTTTAACAGGGAGTGGGATGGGTATTGGAAGAGGAAAGAAGACATGCTGCACAAGGGAGGTGAACTTAAACTCAGCTCAAATGTGTTTGTCTAATATTATCGCTCCTTCCAGAATTCCATGCCTCCTCCGTGACTCCCTCTTAGTTCTCCCTGCACCCAGAATCTGAATGCCTGAGGTATCTCCAAACTAGACGCAGATACCCAGGTCAAAGTACTGGATGGGTAAGAGCAAGAAAACTATGTTAAATTTTTATTCCTTATAAGAAATAGAGGTCAAGAGGAGATCCAAGTTCTGCAGACAAAGGATCCAATATATGTAGCAGAGGGAGGGACAGTCAGACTGAATTGCACATTGCTTAGGATTGCACCATCAGGACTAGTGAAATTGTTCAAGGGAAAAGGACCCCAGAGAGAGGAAATTTATAATTCCAAAGGAGGTATCCATTTCTGGATAAAAGCAACAGCTACATATTCCAACACAGATTTCTCCGTTATCATCAGCCACATTACTCCAGAGGATACTGGTATCTATTATTGTGTGAAGTTCATAAAGAGAATTAATTATGATGAAAAGATTAAATCTGGTGAGGGTACCATGTTGTCTGTGAATGGTTAAATGCAGAATCCTGAAACTCCTTTCCTTCTGCTCTGGGTCTGAATTCCAGACTCAGGAAGCCAAAGAAGCCTCTCTTCTTTTTTTTTATTATAGCTTTTTATTTACAAGATAGGTGCATTATTAATTTTTCAGCATTGACAATTGCAAAATTTTTTGTTCCAATTTTTCCTCTTCTTTCCCCCATGCCCTCCCCCAGATGGCAGGTGACCAATACATGTTAAATATGTTAGAGTATAAATTAAATACAATATATGTATACATATCCAAACAATTATTTTGCTGTACAAAAAGAATTGGACTTTGAAATAGTGTACAATTAACCTGTGAAGGGAATCAAAAATGTAGGTGAACAAAAATAGAGGGATTGGGGATTCTATGTAGTGGTTGATAGTCATCTCCCAGAGTTCTTTCTCTGGGTGTAGCTGGTTCAGTTCATTACTGCTCTATTGGAACTAATTTGGTTCATTGTTGAAGAGGGCCTCGTCCCTCAGAATTGATCATCATATAGTGTTGCTGAAGTATATAATGATCTCCTGGTTCTGCTCATTTCACTCAGCATCAGTTCATGTAAGTCTCTCCAGGCCTTTCTGAAATTATCCTGTTGGTCATTTCTCACAGAACAATAATATTCCATAACATTCACATACCACAATTTATTCAGCCATTCTCCAATTGAGGGGCATCCACTCAGTTTCCAGTTTCTGGCCACTACAAAGAGAGCTGCCACAAACATTTTTGCACATAAAGGTCCCTTTCCCTTCTTTAAGATCTCTTTGTGATATAAACCCAGTAGAAACACTGCTGGATCAAAGGATATGCACAATGTGATAACTTTTTGAGCATAGTTCCAAATCGCTCTCCAGAATGGTTGGATTCTTTCACAACTCCACCAACAATGTATCAGTGTCCCAGTTTTCCCACATCCCCTCCAACATTCCACATTATCTTTCCCTGTCATTCTAGCCAATCTGACAATCTGTAGTAGTATCTCAGAGTTGAAGCTTCTCTTCTTTTTGAGTTGTCTTTTTATGTTGAGAAAGAAAGTAGTAGAACAAGGGAGCTTCCAGTTTCAGGACAAGATACCCCGAAATTAGGAGGGCATTAAATATCAGGCCTGAGCCTGGAAAAATGAGGGGGAAAATGAAAAAGAATGTTAATATAAGTCATAAAAATTTTGAACATTGAAATGATAAATCATAATGTTGGAGGGAACATTAACATGTACATTAAAGTACTACCTAGTTCCACATTGGAATATGATGATATTTCTGGTAAAACTTATGATTTCATTAGTGTTGGGGGAGTTCAAAGGGTGAAAATGCATCTACCACCCAGCAGATCCAGGTGAATATGGGCTCAGAATATCAGATATTTCCTTGGGGTTATTGTTGTTATTGTTCTTGCTATTCATTCAGTCATATCCAACTCTTTGTAACTTCTATGGGCCATAGAACACGAAAGCTTTCCATCCTCCACTATCTCCCAAAGTCTGTCCAAGCTCATGTCTATTGCTTCCATGACACTATCCATCTCTCTCATTTTTCTGCTATCCCCTCCTCCTGTTGCCTTCAATCTTTCCAATGAATAGTTTGAATTAATTTCTTTAAATATTGACTGATTTGATCTTCTTGCTGTCCATGGGACTCTCAAAACTTTTCTTCAGCAATACGATTCAAAAGGAATGATTCTGCAACAGCTTTCTTTATCATCCAGCTCTCACAGCTATTGGGAAAATTACAGCTTTGACTACATTTACATCTCTGTCAACAAGCTGATTTCTCTGCTTTTTTGTATGCTGTTAATATTTACTAAAGATTTCTTCCCAAGGAACAAGCATGTTTTAATTTCATGGCCATAGTCACCATCTGCAGTAATCTTTGAGCCTAAAAATATAAAATCTAACACTGTTTCAATTTTTTCTCCCTCTGTTTCCTAGAAGTTATGACCAGTTGACATGATCTTAGGTATGTTTTTTAATGATAAGCTTTAAAGTCAGCTTTTATATTTTCTTCTTTCACCCTCATCAACAATTATTGTTCTTAGTTATTCTTCATTTTCTACATCAAAGTGGTATCTGAGATCATTGATATTGCTCCTGGCAAACTTAATTCTGACTTTTAATCGTCCAACCTGGCATTTCACATGATATGCTCTATATGCAAATTATATAAAAAGGTGACAATAGGCCACTTTATCATACTTCTTTTCCAATCTTAAAACAATCATTTGTTCCATGTTGTTTTCTTTTTTTTGCTATTTTAGATAGTATTTTATTTTTCCAAATACATGCAAAGATGCGTTTTCAACATTCATTTTTGTAAAATCTTGTGTTCCAAATTTTTCTCCCTCTCCTTCCCTTTCTCCCCTCCCCAAAACAGTAAGCAATCTGATACAGGTTAAACATGTGCAATTCTTCTAAACATATTTCCATATTCTTCATACTAAGCAAAAATAATCAGACCAAAAGGAGAAAAAAGCCAAAAAAGGGGGGAAAAGAAACAAACAAACAAGAAACTATGCTTTGATTCACATTCAATCTCCACAGTTCTCTCTCTAGATGTGGATGGCACTTTTGATCGCAAGTCTATTAGAATTGTCTTGAATTAATGCAAACAAGATTAGAAGGGAAGTAACAAATTGGGAAAATATTTTTAAAAACAAAGGTTCTGACAAAGGTCTCATTTCCAAAATATATAGAGAACTGACCATAATTTATAAGAAACCGAACCATTCTCCAATTGATAAATGGTCAAAGGATATGAACAGACAATTCTCAGAGGAAGAAATTGAAACTATATCCACTCACATGAAAGAGTGTTCCAAATCACTACTGATCAGAGAAATGCAAATTAAGACCACTCTGAGATACCACTACACACCTGTCAGATTGGCTAAGATCACAGGAACAAATAATGACAAATGTTGGAGGGGATGTGGGGAAATTGGGACACTAATACATTGCTGGTGGAGTTGTGAAAGAATCCAGCCATTCTGGAGAGCAATCTGGAACTCTGCCCAAAAAGTTATCAAACTGTGCATACCCTTTGACCCAGCAGCGCTACTACTGGGATTATATCCCAAAGAAATACTAAAGAGCGGAAAGAGACATATATGTGCCAAAATGTTTGTGGCAGCTCTTTTTGTTGTAGCTAGAAACTGGAAGATGAATGGATGTCCATCAGTTGGAGAATGGTTGGGTAAATTGTGGTATATGAAGGTTATGGAATATTATTGCTCTGTAAGAAATGACCAGCAGGAGGAATACAGAGAGGCTTGGAGAGACTTACATCAACTGATGCTGACTGAAATGAGCAGAACTAGAAGATCGCTGTACACTTCAACAACAATACTGTATGAGGATGTATTCTGATGGAAGTGGAAATCTTCAACATAAAGAAGATCCAACTCACTTCCAGTTGATCAATGATGGACAGAGGTAGCTACACCCAGAGAAGAAACACTGGGAAGTGAATGTAAATTGTTAGCACTAATATCTGTCTGCCCAGGTTGCATGTACCTTCGGATTCTAATGTTTATTGTGCAACAAGAAAATGATATTCACACACATGTATTGTACCTAGACTATATTGTAACACATGTAAAATGTATGGGATTGCCTGTCATCGGGGGGAGGGAATAGAGGGAGGGGGGGTAATTTGGAAAAATGAATACAAGGGATAATATTATAAATATATATATATAATAAAAAAAAATTTAAAAAAAAATAAAAAAAAAAGAATTGTCTTGAATTATCTCATTGTTGAAAACAGCTATGTCCATCATAGTTGATCATCTTGATACTGTGTACAATATTTGTTTGGTTCCACGCACTTCATTTAGCATCAGTTCATATAAGTCTTTCTAGACCTTTCTGAAATCAGCCTGTTCATCATTTCATTCCCAACAGATGAAATAAGGAAAACCCTTTTAGAAAGAATATTTATTTCATCCCTGCCTTACTAAAAAAAAAAAAATTTTTAATTGACAGAATACTGCATTTAGTGAATTTTAAAATATCAATTGCTTTAACATATTTTGTTCTTTGTCCTACTTTCTCGAAGAGGACCATGACTTTAGGGAGATGTCGCCAAGACATGTAAGTGAAT